>NC_135236.1:64654041-64799041 GCF_051348905.1 Ranitomeya variabilis | reverse complement strand
GGTGTTTCCATTATTTTGTCCAACCCGTGTGTATATATATATATACACACGAGACATATTACGCAGTGTGTGTTGTATAACCCACCAGCTCTGCTATGCCCAGCACACTTATGAATATGGCGAGAAATACAGAAGCGACAGTAAACCCCTTCTTTATTGTCGTAGGGTCCTCGATTGTTGCTAACAGCTGGGGATTCATTCTGCTATTGCCAGATTGCAGGAACAAAAGTGAGAAAGCCCTGACATCAAAGCGATGCCGAAGCTTCTGCGACCTCAGGACAACATTAGCTGGCAAATTCTCTTCTACTGTCACATGGATGGACTGAAAATTAACAAGTAATGGCTGTAATTCTTATTGGACTCCTGGCATGAATAAGTCCCTTTTGGGCCGAAACGTTCCTTCACTCGTCAACCTGAATCGTCTTCCATTGTGTGATTTTTAAGGATGGAATGAAGGTTTTATTTTATCCCTATCTTGGATTTTCTCCGTCTATACTTCTTTATCAAATCAGGGAGAAAGTAAAGGGCTGAAGAAAATCGAATACTCTGCTGCCCTATACTGAATTGATCAGAGTGCAAGTTACACATAAATTAAGCTAGTAAACCGCACTCTCTGACGCTGTCACGCTCGGACCGTGAGCCCTGCAGCGAGTCCATGCGGTCAGTGCTCGGACGTCCCTTATTCTTGGTGTGACAGTGGGACGTGACACAGGACATATACGGACACCCCGCTCTCTATACCTGCTCCTCCTGTATCCTCTCCTCGATTCTCCAAGAAGCCGTCTCATGGGATCGGAACAGGGCGATCACGCTGGTCTCGTCTGGGTCCAGGATGTTCCCATTTTCATCTCTGACCACAAGATCCAAACCGAGGAGACTGTCAAGACACCAACCAAAAACTTACCTTTACAAATAATATTTATATTATCCATAATCAAAATGAAATCACTTTTCCCAATAGCCTGGCTTCAAAAATCTCCCACCGTTTTGTGTTCACAGCTCTCATGCAGACCTATGGGTCTCCATGATCACAGACAACAATAAGTGTAGTCACGTTCTGCAGCCATGTGTCTGCTTTATCTTACCTCTTGCACCTTCAGACAGTAAAAAAGGGGCAAGAATGGATTAAAATGACTGCAGGATTATACGACACCGTTTATAGCTCTGCACGGGAGCTGCATACACAAAACAAAAGGATTCCTTTTAAATGTAAAAAGGTGCACCGAGCTTCGTTTTGGAATAAGCTTACCGGTTGCCGTAGTCGATCTTCGCCGTCACCTTCTTCCTCAGTTCGGCCAAGTCGTCTTTGGGGAGGGTGCCGGACATAATCTGTGAGCGCCAGTCCATGATTTGGGTCATCATGTCTTGGATCTGGAGGAACTGCTCTCGCAGATTTTGCTACATGGGACGTAAAATATGGCGACGAGATTGTAAAAGGGTAATCCGATGTACGTCGGGGTACGGTAAGGCCGAAACTCACCACATACAGCGAGTGCCAGAGGACTGCCCATTCCCGCAGTGTGATGGTGAGCTCCTGCACCAGGGGAAGCTCGCTGGGCGCGGACGGCTCGTGGTGTCTGTAAGAGACGAGGATTTAGATTTTATTTTAATCACTTATATAGCGCCATTAATTCCACAGTGTTTTACAGACATCATCATCATCACTGTCAACATTGGGGCTCATAATTTAATTTCTCTATCAGTTTGTCTTTGTAGTGTGGGAGGAAACCGGAGAACCCGGAGGAAACCCACACAAACACGGGGAGAACATACAAACTCCTTACAGACATTGTTCTTGGTGGAATACATCTGACTAAAATGCATCTTTAACTCTTTACTATTGATTCAAATTTTGTGCATTACATTGCACCAAATATCTATAGTAATTAGCTTTGTGCACATACATACCTGTTATCATCATTCCTTGGTAGTGTTCTGCCATCCGGTATCAACCCCTTGTATTGTTTTCTTATCTTCACTATTTTGTGTCTCTCATCGGCCTCCTCTTACTTTCATTGTTTCTTGATTTTAATTATTAACTTTTATTGGATAGTTTATTGCTTATATATATTTGTTTGATTTTTAATTACCGTATTATGGATTAACACTTTAATGATATTTTATGCTATTCTGGTGGTGTGGGATATTATTTGGCAATCACGCCCCAATGACTAGTTGAAGAAACAACTCGTCTACATGACTAATCAAGAACACTTGATTTCATATCATGGATTTTCGATGACCTTTAACACTGTGCCTTTATAAAAAGGGTCTATATAAGCATGTCTGCAAATGTTTGCGCAGCCAGTATGGGTAGTAAATGTGGTCACAAGCTTACCCTTTGCCATCAGTCACTTCTTTTACGTGAATATAAGTAGTTGGGAATATGCCCTGTTAAGACAAAAGTATAGAGTTAACAATGCATATAGGGTCAGGGCCGGTTCCAGGGTTTGTCAGCCCTTGGGACATACAGATATGGACCCATGTGCTGGCATTTCTTTGTATATATACAGTACATATCAGTGCATTGAGGCTTTTCGACACACAAAAAACCCTATGATTACTAACAGTGGAGTCTGTGATCACTATTAGTGTTGCTGCCTCCATTTAACAGATTGAAAACCAGAAGAAATACGATCAAAGTAAAAGGCTACAAAATGATCAGAGGGCATACAGTGAGCGCTGTCAGGATGCTGTAGTCCCAGCGCCGGGAGCGGGCGGATGTGTGACCACAAGTATACGATTTGCATACATGCGGTCACCTGCCAACTAGACTTGCGCGGCCTCAATCAAAACAAGTGAATTAAGTGAGACCAGACACGTCTAGTCGGAACGTGGCCAGAAGTATGCAAATCACATACTTGCCGTAACACGACCGCCCGCTCTCGGTGCTGGAGAATCCTGACAGCGTGCACACTGTGCGTTGTGTGGATTTTCGAGTCTGCAGTCACAGAGTAACCACAGACTTGTACCCCAAGCCTGGTCAACTCCTTTAAAGGGATTCTCCAGCCTTATCCTTACGAAATGTCATCCATATTAGATCGATAGGGTCTGACAACTGGAACCTCACTGACTAGCTGTTTTCAGATCTGGCGGCAGCTGTATGACAGTGAATGGAACCGGTACAGCTCAGCTCTGCAGACAGTGTAATGGCCACTGCAGAGAACTGCAGCTCAGCTCCGATTCATGTGACTACATCTATGTAATCCGTTTTGGTGATTTAGATCATTTGGACCTCCGGTGGTGACACTTACAGATCTCCACAGTTTGCAACACTGATCCAGGCTGGTCTAGAGTATTTTACTTGTCTGTCGCCTCAACTATAGGGAATGATCAAGTTAAAAGAGAACTTATTAGCAATTATTGTTTATCTATAGTCTGTGTCTGGTATTGCAGGTCATCACTATTCAGTTAAAACGTGTTTATCTGCAATACCTGATACAGCCTATGGACAAGTGTGGCGCTGTTCCAATCATAAAGGAAATCAATTTTAGATTATCCTGGACAATTCCTTTAATAACATAATATGCAAACCCCAGCAATCTTACTTATTCTGTGTGTAAGAGATAGATTTGTGTCCAATGTGGAAAGCCCCTGAATTGTAGTTTACTTCCTGACCCAAATTTCTGATTTTTCTTTTGTGGGAGTGTATCTTCCAGTAATACAGGCTGGATGTGAGATCTGAATATATCCTGCTGTCTTCTTTATCTCATGTCAGCACAGCTTCTATCCTGCACGTATTTCCTCTTCATGTGCTTTACTCCTTATCTTTAATTTGCTTTCTCTGCCCTCCCCAAGACTGTAAATACTTTATCCCCTCTCTGCACTGTGGAAATGTGTGTACAACCCTCACCCCTCCATACTGCTGTGTCCAACACTGAAAGAAGGAGACAGGCGAGATGATTGATCCATCAGAACCAGGAGCTCTGACACATTTGTTACACTTAACTAGTGGGAGCAAAAATTGGAACATTTTTAATGAAGACTATTTAGAAAGTGGCATAACTTTATATTTAGGAAACAAATAAATATGTGCAAAGGTATTCACAGCTTTCAAGTTACTGAACTCAGAAAACAGACGGAGCCAGTGCAAGTGTTGGGCAGACGGAGGCACTGTAGTGAAGCTGCAGAGAGAATGATGGTAGTAGTTGGTACGAGTGTTATACTTCTAGGGCAGAATTTGCTGAACATGGCGGAATATAGTTCCATGGACACGTTATATTGCACCTGCGGTATGTGGTGTTGTGTAATCCTCCTCGGAATAATCAGCAGAAATGAGATGCATGATGCGATATAATGTACGGGTCTGCGGGCAGAGAAGGGAATTTACCTCACACAGCTAGTCCTCAGAGGAATAAAAATAACGAGGGAAGGGTTTTTAATGCTTGATTCGAAAATGTCCTACCGTATTGTGTAAACAGCTCCCATGCCGAGCTATGTGTTATTGAAATAATAATGTTATCACACTCGATACTGTTTACTATGAGATACACATCGAGCTCTTTATTCCCATCTCAGTCATTCAGACATAAATCTGAAGTAACAGCCTCGAAGCATTGGCCACACGTGGTGCGGGCTATGGAAAAAGTCAGTCCCAATCCGGCTCATATTCAAAACAGACAGATGGAAGAAAAGTATGAGGGATCAGTATGGGAGGATCAGCGAGGTACGCAAGGGGGGAATATGATTCACTGAGGCGAGTATGGAGGAATAAGTGAGGAGGATATGGGGGAATCAGTGAGGTGAGTACGGAGGAACCAATGAGAATATGGAGGAATCAGTGAAGTATGGAGGGATCAGTGAGGCGAGTAAGGAGGAATCAGTGAGGAGAGTATGGAGGAATCAGTGAGGAGAATATGGAGGGATCAGTGAAGTATGGAGGGATCAGTGAGGAGGGTATGGAGGGATCAGTGAGGAGGGTATGGAGGGATCAGTGAGGAGAGTATGGAGGGATCAGTGAGGAGAGTATGGAGGGTTCAGGGAGGAGAGTATGGAGGGATCAGTGAGGAGAGTATGGAGGGATCAGGGAGGAGAGTATGGAGGGATCAGGGAGGAGAGTATGGAGGGATCAGGGAGGAGAGTATGGAGGGATCAGGGAGGAGAGTATGGAGGGATCAGTGAGGAGAATATGGAGGGATCAGTGAAGTATGGAGGGATCAGTGAGGAGGGTATGGAGGGATCAGTGAGGAGAGTATGGAGGGATCAGTGAGGAGGGTATGGAGGGATCAGTGAGGAGGGTATGGAGGGATCAGTGAGGAGAATATGGAGGGATCAGTGAAGTATGGAGGGATCAGTGAGGAGGGAATGGAGGGATCAGTGAGGAGGGAATGGAGGGATCAGTGAGGAGGGTATGGAGGAATCAGTGAGGAGAGTATGGAGGGATCAGTGAAGTATGGAGGGATCAGTTTTGAGTGCAGCCATTGGTCCATTTGCTATATGACTTTTTTGGCTATGCACCAGTTCAGATTATATTGCTGTTCAGTCAGTTTTTCTATATTTACTATGTACTATTTTCTGACTTGAACGTCCCGCCCTTCACCATGCTGTGATTTTAATTACATCCAAACACAGTGGGTTCTGAGCTTCCTATAAAAGCAGGCTTTACCATGTTATTAGCCATAATAAGTGTTCACACTAGGCAGTCAGCTCAGGTACCCATCCGTTTTGAGATTATCTTGACGTTTGGTGGATGGGCTCACAACTTTTGGCCAAATCTTGTGCTAAAAATCTCATGTGTTTTTTCATAAATTTCACAAGCCATTATGCTATTCACATTTCATGTATTGCACATTTCCTTGCTTTAGCACAAGTAAATTTTGAGTGCAGCCATTGATCTATTTGCTAGTGAGGAGGATATGGGGGAATCAGTGAGGAGGATATGGAGGAATCAGTGAGGAGAGTATGGAGGGATCAGTGAGGAGAGTATGGAGGGATCAGTGAGGAGAGTATGGAGGGATCAGTGAGGAGAGTATGGAGGGATCAGTGAGGAGAGTATGGAGGGATCAGGGAGGAGAGTATGGAGGGATCAGGGAGGAGAGTATGGAGGGATCAGGGAGGAGAGTATGGAGGGATCAGTGAGGAGAGTATGGAGGAATCAGTGAGGAGAGTATGGAGGGATCAGTGAGGAGAGTATGGAGGAATCAGTGAGGAGAGTATGGAGGGATCAGGGAGGAGAGTATGGAGGGATCAGGGAGGAGAGTATGAAGGGATCAGTGAGGAGAGTATGGAGGGATCAGTGAGGAGAGTATGGAGGGATCAGGGAGGAGAGTATGGAGGGATCAGTGAGGAGGGTATGGAGGGATCAGTGAGGAGCGTATGGAGGGATCAGTGAGGAGAGTATGGAGGGATCAGGGAGGAGAGTATGGAGGGATCAGTGAGGAGGGTATGGAGGGATCAGTGAGGAGCGTATGGAGGGATCAGTGAGGAGAGTATGGAGGGATCAGGGAGGAGAGTATGGAGGGATCAGTGAGGAGGGTATGGAGGGATCAGTGAAATGAGTAAGGGGTGGGGGTTAATGAAGTATAATGAGGAATCAGTGAGGTAAATATGAAGGGGGTGATCAGTGAGGTGTGTATAGAGAGCGATTAGTGAGCTGAATATCAAGATATCAGTAAGTATAACGAAATCAATGAGGTAAGTGTGGGGGGGATCAGGGAGTTGAGTGTATATGTGTGTGGGGGCTGGGGGATCAGTCCGGTGAGTATAAGAAGGAATCAGATAGGTGAATACGGGGGGCAGTGGGGTGAATATGGTGGGGAGTTAGGCCGGCGTCACACTGGCGAGTTTTACGGACGTAAGAGCGCAGAAACTACGTCCGTAAAACTCGCATAACATACGGCACAATTATTCTCAATGGGGCTGCTCCTATCAGCCGTATATTACGGATCCGTAATATACGGCTTTCTACGGCCGTACAAAATCGCAGCATGCTGCGTTTGTCAGCGTATTGCGCAAAAAAAATCGCCAATGAAAGTCTATGGGGGCGAGAAAAATACGGATTCCACACGGACCAGCAGTGTGACTTGCGAGAAATACGCAGCGGTGTTAGTGAAAAGTCGGTAATTCAATTGCCGGCTTTTCATTTCTCCTGCACAAACCCGACAGGATATGAGACATGGTTTACATACAGTAAACCATCTCATATCCCCTTTTTTTTGCATATTCCACACTACTAATGTTAGTAGTGTGTATGTGCAAAATTTCAGCGCTGTAGCTGCTAAAATAAAGGGTTAAATGGCGGAAAAAATTGGCGTGGGCTCCCGCGCAATTTTCTCCGCCAGAGTGGTAAAGCCAGTGACTGAGGGCAGATATTAATAGCCAGGAGAGGGTCCATGGTTATTGGCCCCCCCGTGGCTAAAAACATCTGCCCCCAGCCACCCCGGAAAAGGCACATCTGGAAGATGCGCCTATTCTGGCACTTGGCCACTCTCTTCCCACTCCCTGTAGCGGTGGGATATGGGGTAATGAAGGGTTAATGTCACCTTGCTATTGTAAGGTGACATTAAGCCAGATTAATAATGGAGAGGCGTCAATTATGACACCTATCCATTATTAATCCAATTGTATGAAAGGGTTAAAAAACACACACACACATGATTTAAAAGTATTTTAATTAAATAAACACAGCGGTTGTTTTAATAATTTATTGTTCTCTCAATCCATTTCCAGGCCCTCGCTTGGCAAAATAATAAACGCACAAGATACATACCCTCAGCTGAACCGTCACGTCCCACGAGGTAATCCATCTGAAGGGGTTAAAATAATTTACAAGCAGGAGCCCTGCTAATGCAGCTGTTTGCTCGTGCTTGTAATTCCCCGGCGAATGAATGAAATGTAGGTCATTGACCTACATTTCCTTCAGTCGCGGTGATGCGCCCCCTGGTGGATGTCCTCATATAACCTGGAGCGTGGGAAAAAGTTCCCAGGCTGCAGTTCATGAGAACATCCAGCAGGGGCGCATCACCGCGACTCAATGTAAGTACAGATCACTCTGCTTTCCTTTCAGCACCCGGGGATTACAGGCACGAGCGAGTGGTTTATCGCAGCTCGTGCCTGTAATATTAGTTAACCCCTTCAGATGGATTACCTCGTTGGACGTGATCGGACATCAGAAGGTATGTATCTTGTGCATTTATTATTTTGCCAAGCGAGGGCCTGCAAATGGATTGAGAGAGCAATAAATTATTAAAACAACCGCTGTGTTTATTTCATTAAAATACTTTTAAATCATGTGTGTGTGTGTTTTTTAACCCTTTCAAACAATTGGATTAATAATGGATAGGTGACATAATTGACGCCTCTCCATTATTAATCTGGCTTAATGTCACCTTACAATAGCAAGGTGACATTAACCCTTCATTACCCCATATCCCACCGCTACAGGGAGTGGGAAGAGAGTGGCCAAGTGCCAGAATAGGCGCATCTTCCAGATGTGCCTTTTCTGGGGTGGCTGGGGGCAGATGTTTTTAGCCGGGGGGGGGGGGGGGGGGGGGGCAATAACCATGGACCCTCTCCTGGCTATTAATATCTGCCGTCAGTCACTGGCTTTACCATTCTGGCGGAGAAAATTGCGCGGGAGCCCACGCCAATTTTTTCCGCCATTTAACCCTTTATTTCAGCAGCTACAGCGCTGAAATTTTGCACATACACACTACTAACATTAGTAGTGTGGAATATGCAAAAAAAATGGGGATATGAGATGGTTTACTATATGTAAACCATGTCTCATATCCTGTCGGGTTTGTGCAGGAGAAATGAAAAGCCGGCAATTGAATTACCGGCTGTTCACAGATATCGCGCTGAATGAAATCTAAATACAGAATATATATATATATGTGTCTCAATTATATATATATATATATATATATATATATATATATATATATATATATATATATATATATATATATATATATATATATATATATATATATACACACACTCACCGGCCACTTTATTAGGTACACCTGTCCAACTTCTTGTTAACACTTAATTTCTAATCAGCCAATCACATGGCGGCAACTCAGTGCATTTAGGCATGTAGACATGGTCAAGACAATCTCCTGCAGTTCAAACCGAGCATCAGTATGGGGAAGAAAGGTGATTTGAGTGCCTTTGAACGTGGCATGGTTGTTGGTGCCAGAAGGGCTGGTCTGAGTATTTCAGAAACTGCTGATCTACTGGGATTTTCACGCACAACCATCTCTAGGGTTTACAGAGAATGGTCCGAAAAAGAAAAAAAATCCAGTGAGCGGCAGTTCTGTGGGCGGAAATGCCTTGTTGATGCCAGAGGTCAGAGGAGAATGGGCAGACTGGTTCGAGCTGATAGAAAGGCAACAGTGACTCAAATCGCCACCCGTTACAACCAAGGTAGGCCTAAGAGCATCTCTGAACGCACAGTGCGTCGAACTTTGAGGCAGATGGGCTACAGCAGCAGAAGACCACACCGGGTACCACTCCTTTCAGCTAAGAACAGGAAACTGAGGCTACAATTTGTACAAGCTCATCGAAATTGGACAGTAGAAGATTGGAAAAACGTTGCTTGGTCTGATGAGTCTCGATTTCTGCTGCGACATTCGGATGGTAGGGTCAGAATTTGGCGTAAACAACATGAAAGCATGGATCCATCCTGCCTTGTATGGAGCATCTTTGGGATGTGCAGCCGACAAATCTGCGGCAACTGTGTGATGCCATCATGTCAATATGGACCAAAATCTCTGAGGAATGCTTCCAGCACCTTGTTGAATCTATGCCACGAAGAATTGAGGCAGTTCTGAAGGCAAAAGGGGTCCAACCCGTTACTAGCATGGTGTACCTAATAAAGTGGCCGGTGAGTGTATATATATATATATATATACTGTATATATGTTTTCCCGAACATTTGAGCACATAAATCCATTAGATGTCGGTTTTGCAAGCCTGCGCGAAAATCTCGCAGTACGGATGCCATACGGATTACATACGGAGATGCCATGCGCAAAATACGCTGACACACCCTGACTACGGATCAATATTTTGGGAACATTTCTCCGTATTACGGCCGTAGTACGGACGTATAATACGTGGCGTATTGTCTTACGCCAAGTGTGACGCCGGCCTTAGAGAGATCAGTGAGTTGTGGGGACAATCCTTTATGAAATTCACATGTCCTAGTATAGCATATGGATATGGAATGTTTTCAGAATAAAACCCCTTTAAAGTGAAAGTGTTCTCAAAAAATGTTTGGTTTCTTCAACAATTGAAAAACATGTAAATTTGTTTTATTGAAAAACAAAATAATGTATGTATGTATGTATGTATGTATGTATGTATATATATATATATATATATATATATATATATATATATATATATATATATACACTCACCGGCCACTTTATTAGGTACACCATGCTAGTAACGGGTTGGACCCCTTTTGCCTTCAGAACTGCCTCAATTCTTCGTGGCATAGATTCAACAAGGTGCTGGAAGCATTCCTCAGAGATTTTGGTCCATATTGACATGATGGCATCACACAGTTGCCGCAGATTTGTCGGCTGCACATCCCAAAGATGCTCCATACAAGGCAGGATGGATCCATGCTTTCATGTTGTTTACGCCAAATTCTGACCCTACCATCCGAATGTCGCAGCAGAAATCGAGACTCATCAGACCAAGCAACGTTTTTCCAACCTTCTACTGTCCAATTTCGATGAGCTTGTGCAAATTGTAGCCTCAGTTTCCTGTTCTTAGCTGAAAGGAGTGGTACCCGGTGTGGTCTTCTGCTGCTGTAGCCCATCTGCCTCAAAGTTCGACGCACTGTGCGTTCAGAGATGCTCTTAGGCCTACCTTGGTTGTAACGGGTGGCGATTTGAGTCACTGTTGCCTTTCTATCAGCTCGAACCAGTCTGCCCATTCTCCTCTGCCCTCTGGCATCAACAAGGCATTTCCGCCCACAGAACTGCCGCTCACTGGATTTTTTTTCTTTTTCGGACCATTCTCTGTAAACCCTAGAGATGGTTGTGCGTGAAAATCCCAGTAGATCAGCAGTTTCTGAAATACTCAGACCAGCCCTTCTGGCACCAACAACCATGCCACGTTCAAAGGCACTCAAATCACCTTTCTTCCCCATACTGATGCTCGGTTTGAACTGCAGGAGATTGTCTTGACCATGTCTACATGCCTAAATGCACTGAGTTGCCGCCATGTGATTGGCTGATTAGAAATTAAGTGTTAACAAGAAGTCGGACAGGTGTACCTAATAAAGTGGCCGGTGAGTGTATATATATATACATATATACACACACACACACACACATTATATATATATATATACACACACATACATACATACATACATACATACACACACTTAATAGTACAAAATATAAGAAATAATTTAAATTTTTTTATATTTTCAACTTTTGAACAGCAGGGGGAGCAGCTGCTTACATTTGTTATGAAAACTGTGCAATGAATAAAGTGCAATGCTAGCTCGCCTTATGGCAGCAGTAAATGTGGGCGGGGTCTTCTTGCGTCTGATGTCACTTTTCTACTTCCAGAGGTTTTCAGAAGGAGGGGTTAAGTTTAGGATCACAGTGCAGCGCCATTTTATGGGTGACTGCAGTTCATACTGACAGTGGACAGTGTCACCGAGGACAGACGGCAGCTCCAGTTCTAATTTTCCTACTCGGGCAAAAAAAATTGGAGTGGCAGTGCACTAAAAACACACAGTGAATGAACAATCCCTCCATTATTTTGGGTGGGTTTGTTTCTCATGGCGTTCATTGTATAGTGAAAATGACCTGGTCACTTGGCGATACCACACTTGACTTCAGAAGCTTCAGCTGCAGTTGGCTGTATCAGTTCCTTGAAAAGTTGGCTACTTGAGAAAAGGTATTAGGGAAAGCTGGTCCCAAGAACAAATACAAGAATCTTTAACTGCTGTATAGGAGGAGACATTAGGGAGGGAGAAAATACAGCACTGCGCTGTTCACCGCCCCTTACAGAGATCTAAGTGCAGCAGTCATAACATTGCTTACAATTGCTCATTTTGCCTTTCTACCCGGCTAATTCTTCTCTTTTCCACTAGGTCTATGACATCACTTGATGAAAAACTGACTAGCTGAATCATTCTAAGATCTATGTGGAAACAGGAAGTCTCTTTTCTCTGTATGAATCTTGAGTCACTGCAAAAGACCCTGGCAGGAGGAGGAGCAGGAGAAACTGGGTCAGGAGTTGAAGAGGGGGATGATAAATACAGGTACAAAAGACTTTCTGTTTCTACACAGAGCAGAGGGAAGAATTAGTTGGGTAGAAAAGCAAAATGAGCAATTGTACGTGCACAGTGCTATATAGTATGACTGCAATGTATTAAAGAGGATAACAATTTTTGATGGGAGTAGGAGGGGTGATTCTTTAAACGTAAAAAATTGGTGCCGTGTTCAATACTTATTTCATCTGCTGTATATTTATATATACCGAGTGACACATTCCCTTTAAATATAACTACCGACCATTCTGGATCAAGCAGGACAGTCCTGAACTTGGGGAGCTGTTCCACTGTCCGAGGAGTATCATCACATTCAGGTGAACACTTCGGGAGTCATACTGTGTGTGGGGGGCAATGGGAGAAGGTACTGTGGAAGCATGATACTGTGAGTGGGGGCAGTGGGAGAAGGTACTGTGGAAGCATGATACTGTGAGTGGGGGCATGGCAGAAGGTACTGTGGAAGCATGATACTGTGAGAGGGCAAGGCAGAAGGTACTGTGGAAGCATGATACTGTGAGTGGGGGCAATGGCAGAAGGTACTGTGGAAGCATGATACTGTGAGTGGGGGCATGGCAGAAGGTACTGTGGAAGCATGATACTGTGAGTGGGGGCAATGGCAGAAGGTACTGTGGAAGCATGATACTGTGAGAGGGCAAGGCAGAAGGTACTGTGGAAGCATGATACTGTGAGTGGGGGCAATGGCAGAAGGTACTGTGGAAGCATGATACTGTGAGTGGGGGCAATGGGAGAAGGTACTTTGGAAGCATGATACTGTGAGTGGGGGCATGGCAGAAGGTACTGTGGAAGCATGATACTGTGAGTGGGGGCAATGGCAGAAGGTACTGTGGAAGCATGATACTGTGAGTGGGGGCAATGGCAGAAGGTACTGTGGAAGCATGATACTGTGAGAGGGCAAGGCAGAAGGTACTGTGGAAGCATGATACTGTGAGTGGGGGCAATGGCAGAAGGTACTGTGGAAGCATGATACTGTGAGTGGGGGCAATGGGAGAAGGTACTGTGGAAGCATGATACGGTGAGTGGGGGCATGGCAGAAGGTACTGTGGAAGCATGATACTGTGAGTGGGGGCATGGCAGAAGGTACTGTGGAAGCATGATACTGTGAGTGGGGGCAATGGGAGAAGGTACTGTGGAAGCATGATACTATGAATTGGGGCAATGGGAGAAGGTACTGTGGAAGCATGATACTGTGAGTGGGGGGCAATGGGAGAAGGTACTGTGGAAGCATGATACTGTGAGTGGAGGCAATGGGAGAAGGTACTGTGGAAGCATGATACCGTGAGTGGGGGGCAATGGGAGAAAGTACTGTGGAAGCATGATACTGTGAGTGGAGGCAATGGAAGAAGGTACTGTGGAAGCATGATACTGTGAGTGGGGGCAATGGAAGAAGGTACTGTGGAAGCATGATACTGTGAGTGGGGGCAATGGGAGAAGGTACTGTGGAAGCATGATACTGTGAGTGGGGGCAATGGAAGAAGGTACTGTGGAAGCATGATACTGTGAGTGGGGGCAATGGAAGAAGGTACTGTGGAAGCATGATACTGTGAGTGGGGGCAATGGGAGAAGGTACTGTGGAAGCATGATACTGTGAGTGGGGGCAATGGGAGAAGGTACTGTGGAAGCATGATACTGTGAGTGGGGGATAGTACTATGGGGTATAATAGTGTGTGTTGGAGGTGGAGTGTACTATAGAAGCGTTATGTACTGAGGGGTCATTATACTGTAAGGGAAGCTGTGGGGAATATACTGCATGTGAGGGAATGAACTGTGGGAGGCATAATACTATGTGTGGGTGACGTAAGGGGCATCATACTGCATGCGGGGCAATGTTCTGTGGAGGCATTATTCTGTGTGCGGGGTCTGTTAGGAAAATCATACTATGTAGGGATATCATACTGCGTGTGGGGGCATCATACTATGTGTGTGGGCATGTACTATGGGGTCGTGAAAGTGGTACCATACTGTGCGAGAATGCTGACGGGCTTCACTTGGAGCAATATTTCTGTGGGGCGCATATAAAGGCCAGTGAAAGGTTAGAACTTAGCGGAAAATAGAAATTTCCGTGCAGCACCCCGCATGCCGCAGTATGTCCCCCTCTTTATCTTTCAAACTTGGCAGGCAATGGCCTTAAAGGTGCAGCCACCAGAGAAATGTCTATAGTGAGCTGACCTTTGACTCATTTTGACTCGTTTATGCTCCTTGTACCTTCTCAGGTCTATATGGAGTCGCACCCAGCCGGTATCTACCTCTCAGCATGCTGGTCAGGCCATGGTGACTTCTTCTTCCTCTTCTCACTTCCAGATACGATCTTCGGTGGTTTTTGTTTACTCTACTCATGTCTGGGAAAGTCACATACTTTGCCGTTCAGATATTTACTCAGACATTCTTTGAGATCCTTCATTCTCAGAATAATTTGTGATTTTGCTTTTTTTTTTTTTTTTTTTTGGACTTCGACTATAAACTACTGCAAACACAACCTGCAAAAGTCGTCTGCTCCGCTGTAAAAAGATGTCCCAACAGTCCTGATTTTTCCAGGATAATCCACACATCAATCAATAAGTCATCCCATAATGCGCTTAGGTCATACCTTAGGGCGCCTAGGTCATACCTTAGGGCGCCTAGGTCATACCTTAGGGCGCCTAGGTCATACCTTAGGGCGCCTAGGTCATACCTTAGGGCGCCTAGGTCATACCTTAGGGCGCCTAGGTCATACCTTAGGGCGCCTAGGTCATACCTTAGGGCGCCTAGGTCATACCTTAGGGCGCCTAGGTCATACCTTAGGGCGCCTAGGTCATACCTTAGGGCGCCTAGGTCATACCTTAGGGCGCCTAGGTCATACCTTAGGGCGCCTAGGTCATACCTTAGGGCGCCTAGGTCATACCTTAGGGCGCCTAGGTCATACCTTAGGGCGCCTAGGTCATACCTTAGGGCGCCTAGGTCATACCTTAGGGCGCCTAGGTCATACCTTAGGGCGCCTAGGTCATACCTTAGGGCGCCTAGGTCATACCTTAGGGCGCCTAGGTCATACCTTAGGGCGCCTAGGTCATACCTTAGGGCGCCTAGGTCATACCTTAGGGCGCCTAGGTCATACCTTAGGGCGCCTAGGTCATACCTTAGGGCGCCTAGGTCATACCTTAGGGCGCCTAGGTCATACCTTAGGGCGCCTAGGTCATACCTTAGGGCGCCTAGGTCATACCTTAGGGCGCCTAGGTCATACCTTAGTGCGCTTAGGTCATACCTTAGTGCGCTTAGGTCATACCTTAGTGCGCTTAGGTCATACCTTAGTGCGCATAGGTCATACCTTAGTGCGCATAGGTCATACCTTAGTGCGCATAGGTCATACCTTAGTGCGCATAGGTCATACCTTAGTGCGCTTAGGTCATACCTTAGTGCGCTTAGGTCATACCTTAGTGCGCTTAGGTCATACCTTAGTGCGCTTAGGTCATACCTTAGTGCGCTTAGGTCATACCTTAGTGCGCTTAGGTCATACCTTAGTGCGCTTAGGTCATACCTTAGTGCGCATAGGTCATACCTTAGTGCGCATAGGTCATACCTTAGTGCGCTTAGGTCATACCTTAGTGCGCCTAGGTCATACCTTAGTGCGCATAGGTCATACCTTAGTGCGCTTAGGTCATACCTTAGTGCGCTTAGGCCATACCTTAGTGCGCATAGGTCATACCTTGTTTTCATATGAGAACCCCTTTACGCGTCCCAATCACCAGGTCAGCCAATTTGGACGCGCACTTCCCAACCTACCCACTTCTGTCAAACTTATATAGGTCATTCCTGTATCTACAGTATGTACTGTGTGAGACTATGTGGATTAATAGACAAAAGGGAAGTGCACTCTGCCAGGACAATCCACACGACAGTCTACATCGAGCAATAGTGTAATCCAGCCGATAGTGAGATTTAAAACATAACTTTTAATAGGTAATAATAGTCATAAAATACTACATTTGGATAAAAAAGGGGGGAGGAATAATACAAAATTCCAGCCAAGGTCTGAGTCACCTCTGGAAAAAGTGGAAGTTAATTCTCCTCTATACAGAATTATAATCGCGAACAACCTCCAACATAAATGTTCAGATTATAAGGGAAGCAATATTTACATCTAGGATCCCAACGGTCGCCCAGAAATACAGCGTAGGATCACTGCTAAGGCGTGTACGTGGGTCACAGATATAACAGATAGCCAACTCTGCGGTCAATACAGTGCATCTATCCAATAATATCAGAAGCAAATTAATAGTTGAACAAGCCTAGTGAAGCAAGGCAAACACATACATACAGTCATATGAAAAAGTTTGGGCACCCCTTTTAATCTTTAGCTTAATGTTGTATAAAAATTGTTTTTTTTGCAACAGCTATTTCAGTTTCATATATCTAATAACTGTTGGACACAGTAATGTTTCTGCCTTGAAATGAGGTTTATTGTACTAACAGAAAATGTGCAATCTGCATTCGAACAAAATTTGACAGGTGCATAAGTATGGGCACCCTTATCATTTTCTTGTTTTAAATACTCCTACCTACTTTTTACTGACTTACTAAAGCACTTTTTTTGGTTTTGTAACCTCATTGAGCTTTGAACTTCATAGCCAGGTGTATGCAATCATGAGAAAAGCTACTTAAAGTGGCCACTTGCAAGTTGTTCTCCTGTTTGAATCTCCTCTGAAGAGTGGCATCATGGGCTCCTCAAAACAACTGTCAAATGATCTGAAAACAAAGATTATTCAACATAGTTGTTCAGGGGAAGGATACAAAAAGCTGTCTCAGAGATTTAACCTGTCAATTTCCACTGTGAGGAGAACATAGTAAGGAAATGGAAGATCACGGGTACAGTTCTTGTTAAGGCCAGAAGTGGCAGGCCAAGAAAAACATCAGAAAGGCAGAGAAGAAGAATGGTGAGATCAGTCAAGGACAATCCTCAGGCCACCTCCAGAGAGCTGCAGCATCAACTTGCTGCAGATGGTATCACTGTGCATCGGTCAACTATACAACGCACCTTGTTTTTTTGCCGCCATGCATAACGCCTTTTTGGATTACCAAACAACTCAATCTTGGTTTCATGAGTCCACAGGACCTTCTTCCAAAAAGAAATTGGCTTCTCCAAATGTGCTTTTGCATACCTCAGCCGACTCTGTTTGTGGCGTGCTTGCAGAAACGGCTTCTTTTGCATCACTCTCCCATACAGCTTCTCTTTGTGCAAAGTGCGTTGTATAGTTGACCGATGCACAGTGACACCATCTGCAGCACGTTGATGCTGCAGATCTCTGGAGGTGGCCTGAGGATTGTCCTTGACTCATCTCACCATTCTTCTTCTCTGCCTTTCTGATGTTTTTCTTGTCCTGCCACTTCTGGCCTTAACAAGAACTGTACCTGTGTTCTTCCATTTCCTTACTATGCTCCTCACAGTGGAAATTGACAGGTTAAACCTCTGAGACAGCTTTTTGTATCCTTCCCCTGAACAACTATGTTGAATAATCTTTGTTTTCAGATCATTTGACAGTTGTTTTGAGGAGCCCATGATGCCACTCTTCAGAGGAGATTCAAACAGGAGAACAACTTGCAAGTGGCCACTTTAAGTAGCTTTTCTCATGATTGCATACACCTAGCTATGAAGTTCAAAGCTCAATGAGGTTACAAAACCAAAAAAAGTGCTTTAGTAAGTCAGTAAAAAGTAGGTAGGAGTATTTAAAACAAGAAAATGATAAGGGTGCCCATACTTATGCACCTTTCAAATTTTGTTTGAATGCAGATTGCACATTTTCTGTTAGTACAATAAACCTCATTTCAAGGCAGAAACATTACTGTGCCCAACAGTTATTAGATATATGAAACTGAAATAGCTGTTGCAAAAAAAAAAAACATTTTTATAAAACATTAAGCTTAAGATTAATAGGGGTGCCCAAACTTTTTCATATGACTGTATACGACTGACAGTGATCAAAGTATAGTTACCAAATAAATACCCAATGGCTATAGTGTTAACTATTATTGATATTGGAGAGATGCAAAATATAGATACAACCAAGTGGGTGATTGGACAGTCTTCACTCCCTGACCAGGTTAGAAGTACAATAGTTTAACATGAAATGTTCTCACCCATTAGTAGTCGGATGTCAGGGAAAGAAGTATTCACAGTCCCGAAGGTTCCATCCAGGATGAATAATAATAACAATAATCTTTATTTTTATATAGCGCTAACATATTCCACAGCGCTTTACAGACATTATCATCACTGTCCCCAATGGGGCTCATAATCTATCATAACCTATCAGTATGTCTTTGGAATGTGGGAGGAAACCCACACAAACATGGAGAGAACATACAAACTCTTTGCAGATGTTGTCCTTGGTGGGATTTGAACCCAGGACTCCAGCGCTGCAAGGCTGCAGTGCTAACCACTAAGGCTACTTTCACACTAGCGTTTTTCGGCGGACGTCGCAATGCATCGTTTAGGAGAAAAAACGCATCCTGCAAAGTTGTCTGCAGGATGCGTTTTTTCCCCATAGACTTACATTACCGACGCATTGCGACGTATCGCCACACGTCGCAACCGTCATGCGACGGTTGCGTCGTGTTTTGGCGGACCGCCGCCACAAAAAAATTTATATGTAACTTTTTTGTGCGTCTAGTCCGCCATTTTCGACCGCGCATGCGCGGCCGAAACTCCGCCCCCTCCTCCCAGGACCTTACAATGGGGCAGCGGAAGCGTCGTAAGACTGCTTCTGCTGCCCCCGTTGTGCTTTTCTTTCACAGCATGCGTCAGTACGTCAGCCCGACGCACTGCGACGGGCCCGTACTGATGCTAGTGTGAAAGCGACCTAAGCCACTGTGATACCCATGAAGAGGTGAATAGAATAGCCAATCCCAATGGTCCCCAATCTTTCTGACCTTTAGAGCCACATTCAGCTCCGAGAGAAGGTCGCAAGCTACATTCAGCTCCGAGAGAGGGTCACGAGCCACATTCAGCTACAAGAGAGGGTCACGAGCCACATTCAGCTACAAGAGAGGGTCACGAGCCACATTCAGCTCCGAGAGACCCGTACCACATTCAGCTCTGAGAGACACGTACCACATTCAGCTCCGAGAGACACATAGCACATTCAGCTCCGAGAGAGGGTCACAAGCCACATTCAGGTCTGAGAGACGCGTACCACATTCAGCTCTGAGAGATGCGTACCACATTAATCTCCGAGAGAGGGTCACGAGCTACATTGAGCTCCAAGAGTCCCAAACCACATTCAGCTTCGAGAGAGGATCGCGAGCCACATTCAGCTCCGAGAGAGGATCGCGAGCCACATTCAGCTCCGAGAGAGGATCGCGAGCCATATTTAGCTCCGAGAGAGGAATGCGAGCCACATTCAGCTCTGAAAGAGGATCGCGAGCCACATTCAGTTCCGAGAGAAGATCGCGAGCCACATTCAGCTCCGAGAGAGGGTTGCAAGCCACATTCAGCTCTGAAAGAGGATCACGAGCCACATTCAGCTCTGAAAGAGGATCACGAGCCACATTCAGCTTAGAGAGGATCGTGAGCCACATTCAGCTCTGAGAGAGGGTCACAAGCCCCATCCATCTCTGCCCCACTAACAGTAATGGACATGAAAGACTCCATTACAGGTATAATGATAACCAAAGGTTTTCCCAGGAAATCAACCCGAAAGCAAAATACTAAGATCCAGAGGTTCCCACAATACCCCCCAGTATTTTCCCATCAAGCACTCCCAACACTGTGTCACATCCAGCTTCAAGGACCTCCTCTGACAGGTAGTATCATCTTGTCTCCAGCGTACCACCCTTAAATTATCCCTAAACCCCTAAGACCAGTATATGGGCAACCAGATCTTCTCTTCTGTGCAGGGCTGCTCACAAAATTCATGCATTTTGAGATGTTCTCTTCATACCCATTTACTAGACCTGCAGCTAATGCACCAAGCTGACAGACAGCCGCGAGCCACAATTCGTGGGACTGCGAGCCACATGTGGCTCCTGAGCTACAGGTTGAGGACCACTGGTCTATCCCTGTAGATCCCTATCAGGGCTAGCATAGACTAATTCCCCCAATTCCCACTCTGACAAGGGCAGTCCACACGTATCCCTAATGTGGAAGCCCTGCACTTGCCCTGCGTGTGTCCCGACGCCTTTCTTCAGACTTGATTCCTCAGCAGACTTAAAGCACATACGGCGTTTGTCATACAAGCTACAGATTTTCCGGGCAACTCCGAAGCTCTGCTTGTTTCTGCAGAGAATGAAATAATCTCCAGGCTTCAACATTAAATTGGGGACCATCAGCAATTGTAAAACATCTTAATGGGGCTCTTACCTTGATTAGCCCAGTCAGAACAAAAAGCCAAGCTCACCAATAAAGTCCTCAGGTGGAAACTACTCTAGCCTTAAAGTGGTTTTCTGACTAACAAAGTTAATTTTAATCAACGTTTTAATCACTAGATCTTGGAATGATAATAATTTTCACAATTGGATGTGTTTAAATAAAATGTTCCTGTGCTGAGATAATCTTATAAACGTGCCCCTGCTACTGATACTCTTTTGCTTCCTCCCCTGCCCAGGAGCTGTGGTATGATCCGACCATGTTCCTACACGGTCAGACATGGCCATTACACAGTACACAGCAGGGGCACATTTATAAGATCTCAGCACATAGAATTGTAAAAATTATTATTTTTCCAAGATCTATTAATTAAAATTAACTTTTGTTTGTGAAAAAGTCCCTTCAATTCCGGTCAGGCGGATCACTCATCCATTATTAATTAGGTATCAATAAGTAGATGGAGATACCACAGAAAAAGAGCTACACATGAATAAGAAGTGTATTCCAGTATGCAGATTAGATGGAATTAGCCTATTTAAATATGCAGTGGCATCCTATCAGATATAATAAAATATAAATAGGTATAAGCCTACCAAAACAATGTGGGAGAAGAACAAAGGATGTGGGAACTCTAGAAGAATAAACAGTAAGGGGGCTCTAAAACTAGGTTATATACAGGTGCTTCTCACAAAATTAGAATATCAAAAAGTTCATTTATTTCAGTTTGTCAATACAAAAAGTGAAACTCATATTATAGAAAGTCTTTAGCAATGACATTTTATGGCTTACCTTCCTTATTGAGTGTGTCAATGACTGCCTTCTGGACGTCTGTCAAGTCAGCAGTCTTCCCCATGATTGTGGAGCTACTGAAACAGACTAAGGGTATGTATTCACGTTCAGGATTGCATCAGGATTTGGTCAGGATTTTTCATCAGTATTTGTAGCCAAAACCAGGAGTGGAACAATTAGAGGAAAAGTATAATAGAAACATATGCACCACTTCTGTATTTATCACCCACTCCTGGTTTTGGCTTACAAATACTGATGAAAAATCCTGACCAAATCTTGATGCAATCCTGAACGATGACACATACCCTAAGGGACCTTTTTAAAAGCTTAGGAAGACTTTGCAGGTGTTTTTTGTTAATTATTCTAATTTACTGAAATAATGACTTTTGGGTTTTCATTGGCTGTAAGCCATAATCATCAACATTAACAGAAATAAACACGTGAAATAGATCACTCTGTGTGTAATGACTATATAATATAGGAGTTTCACTTTTTGTATTGAAGAATTGAAATAAATTAACTTTTTGATGACATTCTAATTTTGTGAGAAGCACCTGTACTATCTGACATTAGCACAGTTAGCATAGTTTATTTTCAGTATTAGAATATACAGATCTAATTGTGGTTGCTCTAAAAGGATCCTAAAGGAAGATTGGCCTAAACATAGCAACTAAAACGAAGCTGCTCATTCAGACCCTCAGGAGTTACCACAATACAAATATTTTTTTGAATCAGATTCATCAAAGCTTTTATGTCGGAATCATAAATATTTTTTTGGGAAAAATTGCTAAATTTTGTCGATACAATTTTATGACTTTTTGGAGTTCCCATATCAATTTTGACTAGGTCCAAAAAAGTGGTCAGGACGAGGGTGTAGTGACCGCTGCTCATCAATTTCAGCGGGGACTGGAGTAAGATTTGTGACTACTCGTAAGACAGTCCTGAATCTTTAAGAAGCGTGCACCAGGAGCCTCGCACTCCGCCCCATCCCCTCATCAGCACCAGCGCGAAGATCGGTGGTCTTTATGAATCAGGACATTCTATTAGATCCCCCTCCCCACCTCAAAAAAAAAACAAAAAACTTTTCAATCCCAAATCCTCCTGGACCAGGAGTAAAAAAATAACAGTCCACACGATAGCCGGCACTCACCTCTTCTTAAAAAAAAATTGCTATATTGATCCGGCTTGACAAAGGACCATGTAGGCGTGAAACATGTTGCCTGTGAGCGCAGTGGATATTTCTTTTCTGACTTTTAATATTTTTTTGCGCTTGTGTTCAACCATTTTTTGTGCCTTTTAAACCACAGGATGAATAAAACAATTATTTTCAGGAGTGAAAATGTACAATATTTGCTCCAATAATATACAGAGTAGGAATCTTATTAATAGAGCGAGGGAGGCATCGTCCTCCGCCTGACAGTACAATATCCCAGGCCCTGCTCGTCTCCTGTCCCGGACAGCACTGACAATAAACATGTTCTTATGGAAGAATGTGCCTAATGGTACAGAAAAGCACTGCAGATTATACACCGAGCGCCCGACAGAGGAACATGCAGTTCCCAAAATGATTCATCATACAATATATTCACGGCAGAACAGAAGCTGCCAACGTAATAATCATGTACATATCCATCACACATGTAATAATCATATGTAGTAATGGCACATGTAATAATAATTATATACGGTACGTAATAATGGCACATGTAATAATAATCATATATGTAATAATGGCACATGTAATAATCATATATGTAATAATCGCACATACACACAGCTACATCGTTAGTACAGTTGAAAAAAGACTCCTGTCCATCAAGTTCAAACCTGAGATAGGAAAGGATCCCAAACATTGATCGACTGGATCAAGATTCAGAACACATTTAACACACAGGTACTTAATGGGTAAATTAAGGGCTGTAGGCTTCAAAAGTAAAAGGTTGTAATTGGATAGAAAACTGTCTCAAAGATCTCATCAAGGGAGTTGTGGTGAATGGCGGTTACGCTGCATGGTTTCGGTTATTAGTGGTGACTTATCAGGAGTGAATGAGGCACCAATAATGATGAGAAAACATGCTCCAATAAGGTGTTAGGGTCACGGTCTGTAGGGGTCCCCCACTGTCGCAATAAGGGGTTTAGGGGGCCTCTTCTGTCGCCACCAGGGGTGCAAAGGGCAGCCACTGTCGCCACCAGGGGTGCAAGGGGCAGCCACTGTCGCCACCAGGGGTGCAAGGGGCAGCCACTGACGCCACCACGGGTGCAAGGGGCAGCCACTGTCGCCACCAAGGGTGCAAGGGGCAGCCACTGTCGCTACCAGGGGTGCAAGGGGAAGCCACTGTCGCTACCTGGGGTGCAAGGGGCAGCCACTGTCGCTACCAGGGGTGCAAGGGGCAGCCACTGTCGCCACCAAGGGTGCAAGGGGCAGCCACTGTCGCTACCAGGGGTGCAAGGGGAAGCCACTGTCGCTACCTGGGGTGCAAGGGGCAGCCACTGTCGCTACCAGGGGTGCAAGGGGCAGCCACTGTCGCTACCAGGGGTGCAAGGGGCAGCCACTGTCGCTACCAGGGGTGCAAGGGGCAGCCACTGTCGCTACCAGGGGTGCAAGGGGCAGCCACTGTCGCTACCAGGGGTGCAAGGGGCAGCCACTGTCGCTACCAGGGGTGCAAGGGGCAGCCACTGTCGCTACCAGGGGTGCAAGGGGCAGCCACTGTCGCTACCAGGGGTGCAAGGGGCAGCCACTGTCGCTACCAGGGGTGCAAGGGGCAGCCACTGTCGCTACCAGGGGTGCAAGGGGCAGCCACTGTCGCTACCAGGGGTGCAAGGGGCAGCCACTGTCGCTACCAGGGGTGCAAGGGGCAGCCACTGTCGCTACCAGGGGTGCAAGGGGCAGCCACTGTCGCTACCAGGGGTGCAAGGGGCAGCCACTGTCACTATCAGGGGTATAGGAGATCCGAGAAGTCACAATCCATGGTGCAGGGAGCCCTTCTGTTACTACCAGGGGTGTAGGCAGACATACACTACCAGGGCATTAGGGGGTCCTTACAGTCATTATCCATGGTGTAGGAGGCCCTTCTGTCACTACTAGGGTTCTAGTGGGACCTAAACTACCAAGGGTTTAGGGGGGCTTTGCAGTCATTATCAGTGGTGTTGGAGGCCCTACTGTCACTACCAGGAGTGTGGGAGGTCCTACGGTCACTACCAGAAGTGTGGGAGGTCCTACTGTCACTACTAGAAGTGTGGGAGGTCCTACTGTCACTACCAGCAGTGTGGGAGGTCCTACTGTCACTACCAGGAGTGTGGGAGGTCCTACTCTCACTACCAGGAGTGTGGGAGGTCCTACTCTCACTACCAGGAGTGTGGGAGACCCTACTGTCACTACCAGGAGTGTGGGAGGTCCTACTGTCACTACCAGCAGTGTGGGAGACCCTACTGTCACTACCAGGAGTGTGGGAGGTCCTACTGTCAATACCAGCAGTGTGGGAGGTCCTACTGTCACTACCAGGAGTGTGGGAGGTCCTACTGTCACTACCAGCAGTGTGGGAGGTCCTACTGTCACTACCAGCAGTGTGGGAGGTCCTACTGTCACTACCAGCAGTGTGGGAGGTCCTACTGTCACTACCAGCAGTGTGGGAGGTCCTACTGTCACTACCAGCAGTGTGGGAGGTCCTACTGTCACTACCAGCAGTGTGGGAGGTCCTACTGTCACTACCAGCAGTGTGGGAAGTCCTACTGTCACTACCAGGAGTGCGTGAGGTCCTACTGTCACTACCAGGAGTGCGGGAGGTCCTACTGTCACTACCAGCAGTGTGGGAAGTCCTACTGTCACTACCAGGAGTGCGTGAGGTCCTACTGTCACTACCAGGAGTGTGGTAGGTCCTACTGTCACTACCAGGAGTGTGGGAGGCCCTACCGTCACTACCAGCAGTGTGGGAGGTCCTACTGTCACTACCAGCAGTGTGGGAGGTCCTACTGTCACTACCAGCAGTGTGGGAGGTCCTACTGTCACTACCAGGAGTGTGGGAGGCCCTACTGTCACTACCAGGAGTGTGGGAGGTCCTACTGTCACTACCAGCAGTGTGGGAGGTCCTACTGTCACTACCAGCAGTGTGGGAGGTCCTACTGTCACTACCAGCAGTGTGGGAGGTCCTACTGTCACTACCAGGAGTGCGGGAGGTCCTACTGTCACTACCGGGAGTACAGGAGGTCCTACTGTCACTACCAGGAGTGTGGGAAGTCCTACTGTCACTACTGGGAGTTTGGGAAGTCCTACTGCAGCAGTGGTGTAAGGGGCCTCTGTTCACTAGCCGCAGTATAGGGAATTGTGACCTTATTTTTAATGTGCATCGACCAGTCCTGAACCGAATTCTGAGTAGTGGGGCCGCAGTATACTGCTGCTGCTGCTCTGGTTTATTCCTCGTGCAGGAAAGCTACATCCGACGGCACTGACCGGACACAATCCAGGCATGTACAGTACACAGGGCGGCAGAGAAAAAGGCGTTTGCTAGCTTTAGGTTCCGTCACATACCTTTTGTATTTTTTATTTTTAATGGCAGTTATTTCAGTATTTTTTTGCCTAAATAAAACAAAAGCAACATTTTTGGGCATTTTTATAGAAGGTAACTCTAGAGTTAATTTGATGTTTTATACATTCATGTTTCTTGAGTGATATCTCTTTAAGATATAATTAAAGGGGGGCAGTGACTGTCTCGTGTAAATTACAGAGCGTGTGTAACAATAGACCTCCCGACTGCCGCTCACACTGGAGACCACTAATGGCTCACGCTCGGTCTGCAGTCTCCTGACCGCCCAGAATTCTTCCATTATTTCCAGACTCCTTAGTTTTCTCAACAAATAACACAGAATTAGCAGCCCACAGATTACGGGGTCCCTCTAGAATAAGTACAGTACAGGAAAACATGTCGCTGCACTGAAGGAGAAACTGAAAGAAATCTCCAGCAGGGCGGAGGGGCGCTCTTTATATTAGGCCTCAATCTGCGAAGTTCGGCATCACGGGTGAATTTCCATGTGGAAAAAGTCTGTAGTATGTAAATGTCAGCAGTCTTCGTGCTGCTGGTGGACACACCGGCGTGATATGTCCACTGTGCGATATGTCCACGGCATGATATGTCCACGGCGTGATATGTCCACGGCGTGATATTTCCACGGCGCGATATGCCCAGGATATGTTTACATTCTAATGCTCTGTAACGTACCATCCAGATCAAGGGTGGGCAAATTATTTTCTTCAGGGGCCATATGAGAGACAGTGACTTATGAAGGCTGAACCAATAGTCAGAAATTAATTCTGCTGAATATTAATATCATAGTATTATTTATATTAATTTTAACGGTATCACTTAAAATTGAGCAGAATTATATATATACTGTAAAAGTCCCCACATACAATAAGAGGCCACATGCAGCCCCCTCTGTACAATATGAATCCCCACATACCATCCTATACACAGCATGAACCCCTCACGTAGCCTCCAAAACACAGTATGAGTCCCCCACATAGCCTCCTACATTTAGTATGAGCCCCACATAGCCTCCTATATACAGTATGTGCCTTCACATAGGCTCCTATATATAGTACAAGCCCCCTATATACAGTATGAGCCCCCTCATAACCCATTTACACAGTATAAGCCCCACATAGCCTCCTATACATAATATGAGCCCCCCACATAGCCTCCTACATTTAGTATGAGCCCCACATAGCCTCCTATATACAGTATGTGCCTTCACATAGCCTCCAATATACAGAATGAGCCCCACACATAGGCTCCTATATATAGTACAAGCTCCCTATATACAGTATGAGCCCCCTCATAGCCCCTTTATACAGCATAAGCCCCCACATAGCCTCCTATATATAATATGAGCCCCCCACATAGCCTCCAATATATAAGATGAGCCCCCACATTGCCTCAAATATACAATAAAAGCACCCACATAGCCTCCATATGTAAAGTACGAGCCCCACATAGCCTTGGTGGAAAATAGACACGGCAGCTCCGTCGTCAATGTACTCACCGCTGTCTGCATCCTGAGGATGCAAATAAAGGTGAGAGCAGGCGGTGGTGGCAGATGGACGGCGGGCATGGTGTGGCCCTTGAGCCACTGTTTCAGCCCTTCGGCTAGCTCAGTCAGCAGGCCAGACTGGAACAGTCGGAAGGCCGGATGTGGCCAGCGTGTTGCTATTTTCCCAGGTCTGATCCAGTCTATTTAACCGGACGGGTATTCTTTATGAGCATTCTACCAGCACTCTTAGTACTGGAAATCCCTTACTTCCTAAAATGCATTGCACCTGGAATTGTCCTATAGCTTGCCTCTCTGTTGTTATGACTGTGTGCACTGTGACAGACAAGAGAGCAAAAGCCTTAATGTGGGGTGACTAGAAGTGGCTGCAATTTCGGAATGAGGTACTTTGGGTCCACCAAAAAATTGTCTCATTGCCCACGTGGCTAATTACTAAAGAACATGTGGCTAATTATTGGATTTACTTCAAGATTTATCCCTTAAGAGTGGAGAAAACAAACTAGAGAACTAGAAGGACCAGTTTTTCCCTGGGCTTTTGTAGTGTATGGGCCTCATCTCCTCGTGACCACAGCAGATTTATTATATCTCAACCACCCGCAGATAAAAGCCATTATCCGTCTGTCTGGACAATCTGATAATTACTTAATGCAGGAGATCATTTTAGCAAATTTACAAGAATAATGTCATAATAATACACAGAAATAGACATACGAAAAAAAAATAATAAAAATAATCCGAATTTCAGAGTTCTCTCATCCTGGGTTTATTATGTGTCCACATCATCACTATGTTATACTTCTCTAGGGCTTACGAGAAGGCTTCATGCGCCATGAATATACTGATCAACATTAGTGCTGGCAGAATAAGGATGTTTAAGTCCCACCACCAACTATAGATGCCCCTAACACCTCCCCAAACCCATTTGCACCATCCATTTTTGGTCTACAATTTGCTCTGAATTTACGGGGACTTTATCTGAAAAATTGGGTCAGCCCTGGCAAAATGTGTGACTGTTAACCAAGAGGTAAAAGGAAAAATCACCGATCTTTGCCGAGATCTGCGGCCTAGTCTTAGTGGACAGAAAATGATCTAAAGTTTCCTTACTGGCTGGCCAAAAAAATTATTCTATGACCCCCATGGAGACAACGTGGCTGATTTTGGGCTACCACCCAAGTCTCCACCACCCAGCTCTGAAGAGAATGCTTGGTCATCCCACCACTGTCAATCACCAGTTAGGGAGGAGGAGTACACAGAATCAGTGGGCCTCCAAACCACTTCTTACTCCTTAGTTTCCTTGTCTGAGTTTTCTGTGCTCTGCTTACTATGTGCTGGGAGTACAAACTCTGGTAGTAAGTGAAAAAAGTGCAGGTGTCCTCCTCTCAGCATTCAGGAGGATCGTGCTGTGCATCCTACATAGTCACGTGTCTTCTACACAGGACCATCAGCAGAACCTCCTTCAGCACAATTGTACTCAACGCTAGTGAGATCAAACAGTAGTGCCGGTAGAGACGGTATGGCAGTGATGCCTAATCTCGCTAGCACTGGGTACAAACGTGCTGGAGAAATTACTGCTGATGGCCGCTGCAGGAGACACATGATTTAGTAATGCTTATGTAGGATGCGCAGCCCGATCCTCCCGAGTCCTGAGAGGAGGATACCGCCACTAAATTTCTTGAAGGACAGCAAGCATACTCCTAAAGTCCCTCCTTCTCCACTGTCAGACCTCATCTTCCCGATGCATAGTAGCGGAGTACGGAAAAGCTTGACAAATAGCAGAGAAATAACCAGGGTTTTGGAGGTCACTTAGATGCACTTTTTTATAAGACTGGAACCAAATTGCTAAATAAGCTCTATAAAACTTTCAATGCCAGATAGAATTAGCAAAAAAAAAAAACCCTGAAAATTTAGTTACGGTACTCTTTAATCTCTTAATAACCAGATTAGGATCCCCAAAAACATTTTAGAAGTCAGATCCAACAGATTATAACATTTCCATTACTCAATACATGACTCACCTTCTTCAATTTATTTTTCCATGTGAAACCTCTGTACCAACCTGTGAAGAGGTCCAAAAACAGACTGTTATGACAAAGTACTAGACAATGCCTACCTTGTTATATCATTATGGGTCTACTCTGGTTTACAAAACCCCTTAAAAAAACAAAGTCCTCATGTAACTATCAAAGTCCTATATCTGGAACGTCCATCAATTAACTTACGAGTGGATACAAAGGGAGTCTCTCATTCTCTGAAGGAGGTCCATACATTACACAGACAGTCAACCGATTAAAAAAAACCAAAAAAACATCATGTAATACTTTATTTAACCTGCGGGAGCACCGCAGGGAAATCGAACAACTGGTTCATTTCAGTTGGAGCCACAGAAACAACATTTTCCATGGTTCTTTGCTTGTGATTTCAGCTCATCCACCTCAATAACTGCTCCCTACACCTTCTGAATGGGATGTACACCGGAGGGAGCCTTCTTGTCCTCCAAGAACTCCTCTTATTAGGTAAAAGACCCTGCACAATGCAGAGGCAAATGGACAGGGCATGCATCAGTGACAGCTAAATAGCACGCCGTCATGGGATGGCACCACTACACAGGCGCAGTAGATATGCAACATATTGAATATCGTACATGAAACAAGGAACGATAGGCGACTTGCCACCAGGGCTGTGGAGTTAGAGTCATGGAGTCAGAGTCGGAGACCATTTTGGTGGAGTTGGAGTTAGTGTCATGGAAATTGAGAAGTCGGAGATTTGGCTTACAGACTCCACAGCCCTGGCAAGGCTGTGGGGTCAGAGTCGTAGCCCATTTTTGTGGAGTCGGAATCATGGAAATTGAGAAATCGGAGGTTTGGCTTACCGACTCCACAGCCCTGCTTACCGCAAAGGATCCTGGTCTCGGAATACACCATGACCAGTCTCTATCCCTACGCATGATATTACATCTCTTTATCTTTCTCAGATAATTCAGGATATTTAATAATCCAGCAAGAATTGACACAGGGTTAAATATATACAAGTATTTTCACTTTAAAGTAGATGGGTGTTTTGGCTTTTTTTTTTTCAACAACAGCACCACCTCTTTCAACAGGTTGTTTCTGGTATTGCAGTTCTGTACAATTCAATTCAGAGACAACTTGTAGATAATATCGGTGCAGTTTTTTTTTGTTGGGAAGATGGCAGTCATGTTTTTCTAATCCTGGGCAAAAACCCTCTTTAATATGCCCGAAAGTACAATTCTCACCAAGCCGCGGAGACGAACAATAGACACTAAAGAAATGCTAAAAACGTTCCTCACACATGCCATTCAGCACACAAGGGGTTAGCTATTGCACGTCCAGTGGCACCGCTATATACAATGGCCACATTCTGCTTAGTGAGGAGGGTGGGTGTAGATGAGAGATTTCTCCGCTGACACTGAAGGTCAGAGGAAGCAATCCAGAGAGAGGATCATACAGGACGGAGGATCAGGCAGGACGGCGGATCGCCCAGGACGGAGGATCACGCAGGACGGAGGATCACGCAGGACGGAGGATCACCCAGGACGGAAGATCACCCAGGACGGAAGATCACCCAGGACGGAAGATCACCCAGTGTGAAGAAACCAGATTGTATCTTAATTTCCCAGACAACCATGTTTTTGCAAAAAAACAAAAGAACTGGCTTTTTATCTGTATATTGGCTTGAGAATTTAAGTGTTTACGTCTGGTGGGTCAAGGAGACAGACTTCCCAACTGATATACTATCTAACATACTGCGTAAAGGTACCGTTACACTAAGCGACTTACCAACGATCACGACCAGCGATCGTGATCGTTGGTAAGTCGTTGTGTGGTCGCTGGGGAGCTGTCACACAGACAGCTCTCTCCAGCGACCAACGATCAGGGGAAAGACTTCGGCATCGTTGAAACTGTCTTCAACGATGCCGAAGTCCCCCTGCAGCACCCGGGTAACCAGGGTAAACATCGGGTTTACCAAGTGCAGGGCCGCGCTTAGTAACCCGATATTTACCCTGGTTACCATTGTAAAAGTAAAAAAAAAACACTACATACTCACCTTCTGATGTCTGTCACGTCCCCCGGCGTCCACGCGCTGCTGCAGAGAGCTTTCCCTGCACTGAATGTGTCAGCGGCGCCGGCAGTAACAGCGGTGACGTCACCGCTGTGCTTTGCTTTACGGCCGGCCGGCGCTCACACAGTCAGTGCAGGGAAAGCTCTCTGCAGCAGCGCGTGGACGCCGGGGGACGTGACAGACATCAGAAGGTGAGTATGTAGTGTTTTTTTTTTACTTTTACAATGGTAACCAGGGTAAATATCGGGTTACTAAGCGCGGCCCTGCGCTTAGTAACCCGATGTTTACCCTGGTTACAAGTGAACACATCGCTGGATCGGTGTCACACACACCGATCCAGCGATGTCAGCGGGTGAGCAGCGACGAAATAAGGTGCTGGACTTCTAGCTCCGACCAACGATATCACAGCAGGATCCAGATCGCTGCTGCGTGTCAAACACAACGATATCGCTATCCAGGACGCTGCAACGTCACGGATCGTTGTCGTTCTCGTTGGAAAGTTGTTCAGTGTGACGGCACCTTAAGTCTGTAATAGTGACTGTACATTGAGTGTGTTAAGCTTTGTTTATTGATGTGTGCTGATATGCTAATAGTGCTACTTAATCCCATCACCATTGTTTACCTTATCGTGATGTTGGACTGAAAGACCCTGGGTAATTCTAAAAATAGCTTACATGCCTTGGGTATAAAAAGACTCAGGCCATGTTCACACTTTGCGGTTTTTACCGCGGATCCGCGGCGATTTTGATGCTGCGGGTCCGCAGCAGTTTCCATAGCGTTTACATTAACATGTAAACCCTATGGAAACCGCAAACCGCAGTGCACATGCTGCGGGAAAAACCGTGCAGAAACGCAGCGGTTTAAAACCCGCAGCATGTCACTTCTTTGTGCAGAATCGCAGCGATTCTACACCCATAGAAATGCATTGAACCGCTTACTTCCCGCATGGGGCTGTGCCCACGTTGCGGGAAGTAAGGGGATAATGTGCAGGTGGTACCCGGGGTGGAGGAGAGGAGACTCTCCTCCAGGCCCTGGGAACCATAAATAGTGTAAAAAAAAAAGAATTAAAATAAAAAATGATGTTATACTCACCTCTCAGCGCTGCCCGCGGCCATCCGGTCTTCGGTTTGCTGTGCGAGCAGGACCTGCGGTGACGTCACGAAGGTCCTTCTCGGCACAGCATCTTTGGAATCGGAGCGCCGCGTGCAGCGCCGAGGAGATCCGGACATCAGAGGGTGAGTATAACCAATTTTTATTATTTTTATCATTACTATTGATGCTGCATATTGCTGCATATGCAGCATCAATAGTACAGGAGTAATCCCGCAGCGGAAACCACGGAACAAACCGCGATAAATCTGCAGGGATAACCGCAGCGGTTTTGCCCTGCAGATTTATCAATTCCGCTGCGGGATAAACCTGCAGAGCACACCGCAAAGTGTGAACATGGCCTTAGAGTTCACATCTTGAGAGTCTAAAGTAATACAGAGCTACCAGCGAGACATTCTGCAAACCACCCAACAGACAAGAGAAAGGACTGCAGCCAATTCATCATGGCCCCATCACGAGGGACACTGATCTAGGATTCTATAGGATACAACCTAGGGGTTTTCGGCTCCGGTTGGAAGGACACAGATCTGATCCAGTGACCATCTCTGAACCATGGATATGTTTAGAGAAAGCCAGGGTTGGGACCTGCTGGTCGCCTGGTTCCATGGAGATGGTCAGATAAGCCAGGTGGTGACTCTCGTGTCAACTGGCTTTGGACCTTGTATGGACTCTATGGACAGTTCTTGGTCATCTCCCTGTGCTTGTCGTTATCCCTTCTTTGTGCGTTCATCCACAGATGGAGTAGCGACCCCGGGAGCTCTGACATCGTGTCATACTGGAAATACATGGAGACGAAGTGATCTTTTATATGCGCCCATGTGACCCTGGGAGCTCTGACATCATGTCATACTGGAACTACGTGGCGACGCAGTAATATTTTATATGCACCCATGTAACCAAACAATTCCAGCCATGGTGAGATTGTTTTGTTTGCTATTGTGTGTTGTGGTTCAATAAAGTATTGCCACACTGTTTTACCTTAACCCTGTGTTGTCTGTGTAGTGTATTGCCCACGGGGAGATAGAGCGGGCGTTCAGTGGTATGAGCCGTGGTCCATGCAGTCTTGCTAAAGACAGCCGGGCCAGCGGACGAGAGCACCCACTGACCCAGTTTCTCCACACCCAGGACGGAGGTTCACCCAGGACGGAGGTTCACGCAGGACGGAGGATCACCCAGGACGGAGGATCACCCAGGACGGAGGATCACCCAGGACGGAGGATCACCCAGGACGGACGATCACGCAGGACGGACGATCACGCAGGACGGACGATCACGCAGGACGGACGATCACGCAGGATGGACGATCACGCAGGACGGACGATCACGCAGGACGGACGATCACGCAGGACGGACGATCACGCAGGACGGACGATCACGCAGGACGGACGATCACGCAGAACGGATGATCACGCAGAACGGACGATCACGCAGGACAGCTCCACAATCCCACTGCTATTATGTATGAAAACTTGCCGAGTGTGAATATATCCATACAGATATCAGAGCCAGTTGCGCATATGTTTGTCCATCACTTGATATGGAGAGCCAGATTTTTTTTTTTTAGTCCCTGGAAATAAACAGTTAAAATTCTCCATAAATGACAGGAAGCAGTGATCTCAAAATCCATCTAATATAATATAATACAATGAAAGATCTGTCTGTTCACTTTTCAAAAGTTACAAAGAAGAACTTTTCGTTTCCAAAACCCCGAAATGCGTTAGTAAAAGTTTTAGTTTTTGCCTCTTTTACTTTCCTTAGTCAACTTTTTTTCATTTTTTCTTAAAGCAAGTCGCTATTTTTTCTATGTGGGTTTTATGGGGGGGTTTATACGTTTTTCTGTAAAATGATTGTTAATAAAGCTTGGGTATATTTTGATATATTTCTTTTGTACTTTATTTCCATTGTTGGTAGTTATAGGATTAAGTAGCTATTTGAGGCCTTGTTTGTTGTTCATGTTTTGCATGTTTGAAACTTTCAAGAAGTAAAATTAAGTATTTGAGAAAAGAAAAAAAACTACACTATGTGATTCTATAAAAACGTTTTTAATCGTACTCCGCTTAAACTGAACATTTTTGGCAACATCCGTAACCCCCAGTTTAAATTTTTTTAATTACTGACACTTAAATATAAACTGCAATATATATATATATATATATATATATATATATATATATATATATATATATATATATATATATATATATATATATATATATATATATATATACATATACACACACACACATACACAAAAGGAACCTGAGAAGGAAGCGGAGATTTAAAGAGCTTTCACTGGGTTATTATAAATACACTGTTCAAAATAATAAAGGGAACACCAAAATACCGCATCCTAGATGTCACTGAATGAAATATTTGATAGTTGAATGTGTTAAGAACAATAAAGCATAAAAATGATCAATGTAAATCAAAATGAATATCCCATGGAGGTCTGGATTTGGAATGATGCTCAAAATCAAAGTTGAAAATCTAATTACAGGCTGATCCAACTTCAGTGGAAGACAAGGAAATGATGCTCAGTAGTGTGTGTGGCCTCCACGTGCCTGTATGACCTCCTTACAACTCCTGGGCATGCGCCTGATGAAGCGGAGGATGGTCTCCTGAGGGATCTCCTCCCAGACCTGGATTAAAGCATCAGTGAACTCCCGGACAGTCTGTGGTGCAACAAGGCGTTGGTGGATGGAATGAGACATGATGTTCAAGATGTGCTCAATTGGATTCAGGTCTGGGTAACGGGGAGGCCAGTCCATAGCATTGTCATGCATCAGAAGGAACCCAGGGCACCTGCATATGGTCTCACGATGGGTCTGAGGATCTTATCCCAATACCTAATGGCAGTCAGGCTACCTCTGGCGAGCACATGGAGGGCTGTGCGGCTCTCCAAAAGAAATGCCTCCCCACACCATTACTGACCCACTGCCAAACCGCTCATACTGGAGGATGTTGCAGTCAGCAGAATGTTCTCCACGGCATCTTCAGACTCTGTCACATCTGTCACATGCACTCAGTGTGACCCTGCTCTCATCTGTGAAGAGCACAGGGCGCCAATGTCAAATCTGCCAATCTTGATGTTCTCTGCCAAATGCCAATTGCCCTGCATGGTGTGGTGTTGTAGATGTCAGGCCCTCATACCACTCTCATGGAGTCTGTTTATGACAGTGATCAGACTCATGGATGTTTGTGGCCTACTGGAGGTCATTTTGCAGGGCTCTGGCACTGTTATTCCCTGCATAAAGGAGGAGGTAGCGGTCCTGCTGCTGGGTTATTGCCCTCCTACGGCCCCCTCCACATCTCCTGGTCTACTGGCCTGTCTCCTGGCATCTGCTCCATGCTCTAGACACTGTGCTGACAAACACAGCTACCCTTCTTGCCACAGCTCGCATTGATGTGCCATCCTGGATGAGCTGCACTACCTGAGCCACTTCTGTGAGTTGTAGACACCACCTCATGCTAATGTACAATACCTCTAGTGGTGAGAGCAATGACAAAATGCAAAAGTGACCAAAACAACAGCCAAAAAGGATGCGAACACAGAAATGGTCTGTGGTCATCACCTACAGAACCACTCTTTTATATAGGTTGTCTTGTTAATTGCCTATCATTTCTACCTGTTGTCTGTTCCATTTGCACAACAGCAGGATAAATTGATTCACAATTGGTGTTGCTTCATAACTGGACAGGGTGATTTCACAGAAGTGTGATTGACTTGGAGTTACATTGTGTTATTTAAGTGTTCCTTTTATTTTGTGGAGCAGAGCACATAAAAAAAAATCAAAGCCATAAAAATATACTTAAAAAAAATACCTAAGTCACTTCAATATTTCCTGGGGTCAAAAATAGATTTTTTTTATTGTCCCTTCAGATCTACTATTTTATTAGTCAAGAAATCAAATTGTTTGTCTCCATACAACAGGCAGCTAAGCCCATGTTGTTGTCTAAAGACCCTGCAAACACGACCTCTTATCTCAGCTTACTAGACTCCTGATACTGTGAGGATGAAAAAGGGGTTAAGTCACATATCAGAATGTTCAGATCCTACAGGTTCATTTAGATGGGGTAATTTGGGCCAAACGACTATATACAAGATAATTAGCGATAGTTTACAGGCCGATGAGAACAGAATTAATAGGATTGTTCTGTCCCCCCCCAGCAGCACATTCCCAGTTTTACATGGATCAACTTGCTACAAATAATGATGAAATCGATCCAATCATCCACATTTTGCTCATATATAGGGTGATCACCAACATATGCTATAACTGTAGACAAAAAAAACATGGACCGCAAATGCAAAACTCATGCATTGATCAATTGAGGCAAAAATTTACAAAACAGACCACAAGGTTCTTCGTTAACATTCTGATCAAACTGTTTGAAGCCCACTGTCATGGTGAACGTCTTAGCGTGTCCCTAACCTGACATGATCATGAGGAACGAGAGGTCCCGTGAACACTAAGGTGGTCTCACATTGCGCTTAGTTGGCCACATCGGGGCATATGTCCGAACCTCCCAGCAAAATGGGATTTGGATGTATGCGCCGACGGGCCATAGACTGTAATGGTGACGGCAGGGTGAACGTGCGTTCTGACGTGCCTCATTTTTTGAGTGTACGCCTACAAAAGGCAGACACTCAAGACTTAGTCTACTACATCTAAATGTCCGCCTCCAGTAGAGGTACACTCCAGAAAATAACGCGCCATTACAGTCTAGGGCCTAGTCAACACATACGTCATAACTCCGTTTTGCTGGGGGCTCAGACGTATGCCCCGAAAGGACCAGGAAACGTGACCCTAGACACAATATGAAAGCACCCTTATTCACCAATTGGATTATTTAAATGCACCTTAAAGAAAAGGGAAAATTCAATATACTTAAACCATGGAGCGTGCACCGGCCACTAAGTAATGATTAAATAAAAATAATTTAAAAAAAAAAAATAAGTTAAAAAAAAAAAATAAAAAAAAAATCGCACTTTATTACAAAAATCACAAAAAATTCATACTTGGTTAAAAAAAAACAAACGTGGATACAGCCAAAAAAAATCAGGTGCATGATTCATGAATATTGTATAGGAGGAAATAGTCCAAATAAATACCCTAGAGCAAGGAAATGCCATACGGAAGGGGAAAATCACAGTACAATACCAGCAGATCATGTATACACAGGAATCCTTGCCCACAGTCCCTCCAAACCAAATAGGTAAAATGAGGCACATCGCTATATGATATACATAAAAAATAATAATATAAACAAATATATATATATATATGAACTGACATCAAATCCAATCAATCTGGAAGAGCGGGTCACCCACCAGACAAAAGAGAGAATTCTGCATTTTTGTGACCCCGCTTTTTTAACAAGTCATTAGAATGGGTGTGCCGCTGCCAGCTCCCCGATGCCTGCTGCCAGAGCAAGTAGAGCAGCCCAGCGTAGATACCTGCAGAGACAGGCCTGCATTAATATCTTGGTTTTACTGCAAATTTTATTTATTAGGCGTCTGTACATCATGAGCGTCTCATATGTCAGATCCGGTACCATTTTGCCTTGGGTCTGTTGATGGGGAAATGATTGGACAAAGTGATTTTTTCCACTTTGAACCCAATTTTTTTTATGTTTTCAAGTGGGTAATCCTGAAGTCCCACACTTGTTGTGTGGTCAATTTGAAGTTGTCATCATATGTATTATGTCATTCATTGCTGGCCAAACCCGGTCGGTTTTTCCTAGGTGCCCTTTTGCAGGACGAGGTAACAAGTATCAGTGCAGCCCATGCAGAGCCCAAAGCTAAAGTGCTGGCAAGCACCGTGCTATGACGATGAGAACAGACGGCATGACAGGCCATAGGAGAGAGTCTGCTATTAATGCCAAATTAACCTACGGTACTTATAACTGCCATGAGAAGCACAGCTGAGAAATGTTGAGTCTGAGTGGTACTGTGCAGCAAACCTCGAGCACAGCCCCCGAGACATAATTCTGTCAGCTGGTGGAGCAAGGCTCTAATGCAGCCTCTGAGAAATAAGTCTGTCAGCTGGTGGAGCAAGGCTCAACTGCAGCCTCCAAGAGATAAGTCTGTAAACTGGTGGAGCAAGGCTCTAGTGCAGCCTCCAAGAGATAAGTCTGTAAACTGGTGGAGCAAGGCTCAACTGCAGCCTCCAAGAGATAAGTCTGTCAGCTGGTGGAGCAAGGCTCTAGTGCAGCCTCCAAGAGATAAGTCTGTGAGCTGGTGGAGCAAGGCTCTAGTGCAGCCTCCAAGAGATAAGTCTGTGAGCTGGTGGAGCAAGGCTCTAGTGCAGCCTCTGAGAAATAAGTCTGTCAGCTGGTGGAGCAAGGCTCTAGTGCAGCCTCCAAGAGATAAGTCTGTGAGCTGGTGGAGCAAGGCTCTAGTGCAGCCTCTGAGAAATAAGTCTGTGAGCTGGTGGAGCAAGGCTCTAGTGCAGCCTCTGAGAAATAAGTCTGTGAGCTGATGGAGCAAGGCTCTAGTGCAGCCTCTGAGAAATAAGTCTGTCAGCTGGTGGAGCAAGGCTCTAGTGCAGCCTCTGAGAAATAAGTCTGTCAGCTGGTGGAGCAAGGCTCTAGTGCAGCCTCTGAAAAATAAGTCTGTCAGCTGGTGGAGCAAGACTCAAGTGCAGCCCACTGCTGCTTTCATACATCAGGTTTTTGCCATAAGTCACAATCCGGAAAATTTTGAAAAAAACTGATCAAGCAAAAGTTGCCGCCAGATCCGTTTTTTTCTCATAGACTTATATTAGTGATGGACTGTGACGGATGGCCTCACATTTCATCCGTTTTTCGCCGGATCCGTCGAAAATTGGTTTTCCGGCGGCCAGAGAAAACAGACATAGTAACGTTTTTTGTGTCTGTCGAAAAAAAGGACAGCAACGGATCTGGTGGCGTCCGGTGTTTGCTATAATGGAAGCCTATGGTGCCGGATCCGTCAAATGACTGAATCCGGCAACGGATTCAGTTTTTTTAAATTGAGCATGCTCCGTAGCATTTTCCATTCTAGGGTCTCTCTCTCTCTCTCTCTCTCTCCATATCAGCTAGATGGATCTGGCAAAAAATGGATCCGTAGCATCAGTTTTTCACAATTTGCGACGGATGTTTTTTTTCAAAATTCACCGGATTGAGCCTGACGCCATAAAACTGACGTGTGAAAGCAGCCTAAGACAGATAAGCCTGTCAGCTGGCGGAGAGACTGAGCGACTGTTGAGTTACAGACAGTCGGTTTGGGTGGCGAATGTGCCAACGAAAGGCTAAAGTGGCCAATGAAGAATAAAAGACTGGCTACACTGAGGCCTACTAAGGGGCCTGTTGACCTAAGTCTATAGGAACAGGAGCACTATTGGGCAATGAGGGACAGTAATAGACATAAATGGAAGCCCCTCTTGTATCTTTGTCCATGTCATCTCTTCGGCTATCTCTAGCCTAGGTTCCAGATCTTTACTAGACCTGTATTGATACCCTCATTTACCTACAAGTGACTATCGGAAAAGGCATTTTAAGCTTCTTCTCTGATACCATACACTTTCATGCCAAGTGCTCAGATTTACCCAAGAGGCCCAAAACGAGAGCTTCAGGTGACCTAAAACCAGCATTTAGAAGCATGTGTAGTGGGAAAACCCCTTCAACACGTTGGACCCAGTTTTTCTTGTTTTGTAGCTCGGTCTGTCAGCAGCAGTCTCTGGGCGTCCTTAAAAACATCAATAATAAATTTCCCTGATTCTTAATCCGGTATTTGTTTTCCTTCCTTCTTGGCACGGATGGATGCCTGGCAGTTGTACCTATCGATTTCCACAAGTACTAACATATATTATATATACTGTTGATGAAATCTACTCAATGCAATTATAGCATGACCATAGACAGCGCCCCATAGCCAAGGCAAAACGGAGCGCCCTACCTGGTGCTTTTTACATCCTCGGGTGCCACCAAGCTCTATAGTGTCACACAATCCAGCTGCACTGGGAATTTGGGCATAGCAGCTAAAGTAGGATGGATTTACAGGGACTGGAGAAAATTGAAGGTCCAACCAGTTTGTCCGCAGTTAAGAGGTATTTTTTGGTCTCACGTGGCGTGGTGCTTCAGCGTGCCCCCTGGCTAGCCATCAGACTGTTCGAGGCAAAAGACCATCACTAAGCTAAGACCTGTCAACTATACTGGTTAATGTTAGATACCCCTTTAGATACGCAAATCCCAATCATAGGCCTTGTCAAATCCTTTTTCACAGGGTCACACCAGTCAACCATAGTATGTATTTACCCTCTGTCACACAATACTCTGTACCTGTCACTGTCCCAGAGCACATTCTTGTGAGACACCTTTGGTATAGAAAAAAGTGATTTTAATTTTACATATATTATTGGTTATTGTTAGCTAATAAAATTACACTAAGTTTCAGTCTGCCATCTTCAGTTCTATATTTGCAGACCCCTTGATAAGCAGTTTACAGTCTGATCCAAGTATAAGATTTTCTCTTGTGTGAGTGTCTCTCCCAGGAATATAGGCTGGATATGAGATCTGTGATCTGTGCATCCAAGGTGCTGCAGTCTTCATTAGACCACATATCAGCACGGCTTCTATCCTAAATTTTTTTCCTATTCATGCGCTTTCCTCCTTATCTACAGAATATTTTCTACACTCTCCCTGAAACTGCACGTACTTTCTCACCTCTCCACACTATGGAGATCTGTGTACAAACATCTCTCTACTGGAATATCTAACACGTGAAAAGGGAGGAAGGAAAGTGTACAGAGCAGTCAGGCGCTCTGATGAATATGTAACATTTTTGCAGATCACTAATCTCAATAAAGGATGACTTAAGACAGTCACACACTACAGCAGAAAATCATTTTTTATGAAGATGATCTAAAAAGGTTCTTATCTTTGCATTTAGGAAGCAAATGTACAATTAATATTCGGTGAGAAGGTGTGCCTAGTCTTGAAGGACCATTATTTTGCACTCACCCATACCAGCTGGCTGGTAGAATACAATAACTTGCAGCTGGAGGAATATTTCCTAAGTCTTGGCTATTCCTATTATGCCGGTTTCACACGTCTGATATACATGCTGCATACATGGTCCATCCTCGGGTCTCCTGACTTAACCTCAACAGCCTCACATTTGCCGTAGGCCACATGCATATATAAGGCTGTTGAGTTTGGGTGAGGAGACCCAACGCCGATCCATTCTTGAATCGTGAAGGTCAGAACTACTCAATTCAGGTCAGGAGAGCAGTGACCGGTCCAGACATGGCGGTCCGGTGAATGTCAGATGTATGAAATCGTCCTAAGGGGCAATACGGTTTAATATTTTTCCTGTAAACTTCACCAGTGCCTTCATTACATGGACCCAACTTATCTCTAATCCTCCTGGCAGCCACCAGCTCTCCTTCCACTGGTTTCTTTCCTCTCGGACCATGTCCATCCTATGGCCTACAAGCGTCCAATAGGCTCCTGATGGGTTTAGGTTTTTATAGGAGGACGCTGCTGATGCATCTGAAGGGAATTAGAAGTTCTTATCTGCCATAGTCAATTCTAGGACTACTCCGGTATCTAACAATAAGGTTATGTCCTGATGAGAAGATCAGTATGATCAAGAAACACGTTGATGGGCGAATGCATTTTGATCTTCTCAAAGAAAGAATCCTGGCATCTAAGAGGAATTTTGTTTCATCACTGTGCCGATTATTGAGCGGCATTTTTTTAGTACAATATTTCTAGTAGCTAACACTAATGTCCATCAAGGAAATTTCCCAATAATTCTGGAAAACTACCTTTTCAGGCTTCGTTCACATCTGTGTTGGAGGTTCCGCTGCAGATTCCATCAAGATGCTGGAAAATCTAGCGAAACCTCTGAAGGACCCCATGAAAGTCAGTGATGACCACTGGGCACCACTATTTTCCGTCATACGATCTGTCACACTAATTAATTCCTTTTTTAGACAGGAAAAAAAAAAAAAAGGATTTCTTGAACTTGGGCCAAAGACAGAAGTGTGCTTGAAAGATGGCAAAGAAGGAGCGTAGTGTTCACCTTCATATGTCTCCAATATCTGCACAGTATCCCCGACCTGAAGGCTCAGCTCTTCTCCATGTGTCGCCTGGAAGTTGTAGACGGCTGCGGAGAAAAGAAATATCACATTTATTATAGCGGTACAAAGCCTAATACATAGAAAAGGAAGATATCAAAGACGAGCTATCTGGAAGTGATTTCCTATCCGTTCCGACATGTGTGCTCAATCCTCACAGTAACGAGATCAAAAAGCAAAGATCCAAATCTAGAACGAGAACAGGCAGCTACGTACAGACCCATCATGGCCAACGTGAATGTTTACTGCCATGTAATGAAAAGTCCAGAAACGGTCTAATTCATTTTATGCATCAATGAATCAAATCTAGATTTCAAGATCTCTGCTTTCTGTCAGTGAATGAAAAACTAAATAGTTAATTACATCTAACCAGACGTAATTAATGCAAGTACCCATTCACAGACAGCAAGCCGGGCTCTTAAAAATGTAATTACAGAAGGGATAAGCTTTCATCTGCCCAGCAGGCACTGAAAAAAATAAGAAAAAATATAAATAAATATATATATATATTTTTTTTATTAAGTAATATCCACCTTCCCCATCCCCCAACACTCCTGTTCAGACGCTTGCTGGGTCCCCTACCAGTCTCTTCTTTACTTCAGGCACATGACTGCTGCAGCCAATCACTGGCGATAACAGTAACGCAATGGTCAGCACTGCGGCCAGTGATTGGCTGCAGGGGCTCCTGTCTGTCCAGATAGGACAGCAAGTATAGAGACCAGCTGCGTATTTTCCGTGCTTTGATCGCCACTTAGGCCAGCGATTGACTTCATGGGTCACAGGTCCTTCAGAGAATGAATGTCTACATCCTGCATATTGGTAACCGACTTTCAGGAAGGGTCACGATTTTTTGGAAACCGTCACAGCATAGTCACTAAAATGTCCCAGGATTAAAGGGGGCATGGTTTAAGGGGAACTCTCAACAGAGATCTGAAATGCAAAGGGGTAGTGGGTTGGGGGCTGTCCTGAACGGGTTAGGCTAGAACGTCCTGAAAATTCCCAGGTTCACAGTTGGTATTATGTATAGGTGACGGGCTGTAGTGGTCAGATGTCCATCTGGAGTAAGTGATTGGCTGCAGTGGTCACATCTATCCAGACAGAAAACAAACTGCAGAGACCAGTTGTGTACTTTTGGCGTGTTGGTCACTTCTGCCCGTACTCACCAGGAAGCACATTGACCGTTTTCGTACAGTAGTCCCACATCTGCCTGGCCCAAAAGGCGGGTACAGAGCAAATTTGCCCTTCTCGCCTGTTCATCACTGTTTCCGGCCAGTGATTAACTGCAGCGACCACGTCTGTCTGGGCTAAACACGAAGCGTCGATCACTGCGGAGATCAGTGATTAGCAACAGCGGTCACTTATCAGTCCGGGCCAACAAAAAGTGTGTGTGTCGGTCATTGGTCACTGCTGCAGACAATGATTGGGTGCAGCTGTCACATGTCCATCTAGATGCAACAGCAAGTACTGGGAATGGCGGAGAACTTCCTGCACATTGGTCACCGATGACCAGCGGAGGACCCAGATAGCATTGAAATAGGAATGAGGGTGGCATTATTATTTATTTTTTTATTTAAGGCACTCGGAGAGTTTTTTTAAAACATATCAAAATGTCAGTGGCTGACAAGTCCTGTAACTGCAGGTTGCAGACAGATGGCGGCTGTTCATAATAACAGCACTATGATAATAGTCGGCCTCCACCCGCCCAACACTCCGGGCTCTCGGCCCCCTTGTTTCCAGTACTCTATCTATATTGTTATCACGCCGACCAATAACTTCCTGTGCTGGCAGTCACTGAGCGGAGATATTACACTTATTGCTAAATCAATGGAAGCCGACATGACAAACAAGTGAATAGAAGTGACTCAAGTTTCCTGATTACCGTGAGCAAAAGAAAAGAAAGACCTCTGAACTTTACACCTTGCGAGAAAGAAGAGACAGGCGCGGGAATGACAATCGATATGTCCTGTATGAATAGTCTTATATTACAAAAAAAAATAAAATAGCTAAATGGCCAAATTACAGTATTCACCCATCTTTCCTTAGATCATGAGTGTCAAAGCGGATTACTTCTGCAGCAATGGATAGGGGCAGGAGCTTTCTTGACGGCCATATTGGTCGCTGCACAATTTTAGTTAGTTCAAGAGGCCACACACTGTGAAAAAGCTTTTAAGCGTCTGGTAAGAAAGCCATTCTTGGCACATCTTGTAGGAAAGTTGGATCATTGTCATCTCCTGACCGCTCCTTGGACGGATCGCATTGCTTCAAGCCTTCAATTTTCTTACCATTAAACCCTGCATTGCAGCAATTTCCTATAAAGTTAAAACCTTGAGCATTGTTCATCCTGAGCCCCCTGGTTCTATTGGGACAAACACCAGTGAGTGGAGGATAGTTGGCGGCACATGTGCCGGGAGACCCCCAGTTCTGGAGATAGGTACAGGTCCTAAAGATGGAACAAGCATCTATCAAACATTTATGACATGCATGTCTGATAGGTGCGGGACCCAGAATAGAACCCACATCTACCTCCGGAAAGGAAATCCCCCATTTTGGCTGGTGTATGCATGCCCACCAATAAGTGGAGTGCTGGTGACACATGTGCCGGAGATCTCAGTTCTGGAGATAGATGCTGGTCCCACCTATAGGACCTGCACCCATCAAACATTTATGGCACATCCTAAGTCTGACAGGTGCAGGATCCACATCTATCTCCATAATGGGAATCCCCCATTATGGCTGATGTACGACCACCAGTATGTGGAGAGCTGGCAACACATGCACCGGGAGATAGGTACAGGTCCTATAGGTGGGACCAGCATCTATCAAACATTTATGGCACATCCTAAGTCTGACAGGTGCAGGATCCACATCTATCTCCATAATGGGAATCCCAAATTATGGTTGACGCACGACCAGCGGTAAGTGGAGACCTGGCGTTGAATGTCCTGAATATCCCAAATTCCAGAGATAGGTGCAGGTTCAATGGGCGAGACCAGCATTTATCAAACATATATGGCACATCCTATATTTGATAGATGCCCAGAAATGGACCCGCATCTATCTCCAGAATGGGGATCCTGTTTCAAATGGTCGTTAACCACCTGCGAGTAGAGAGTTGGTGGAGCATGTTCCAGGGGACCCCAGTTCTGGAGATAAATGGTACCAGCATCTATCAAATCAATTTATGGCATATCCTATGGACATCCCATAAATGTCTATTGTTGGGCTAGGCCTTTAATGCCGGTCAATGTCCTCCAAAAAGAGAGCTATTGTTACTGCGTACACGGCATAGCGGCTTATTCACCCTTGGTCCCTTTAGTTACTGGGCCTAGCAAAACAGAAACACAGACCTAGTTACCCATAGCAACCGAGAGTGTCTTGGTTTCGGGTAGAAAGCAGCCATATTTTTATTTTTTTATACAACCCTTAGAACCACTGTGATTATAGCACAGCTTCAAGAGCGACTCGTTTCAGCTGATATTTCATAGGCGATATGACTACTCTGGTGTCGCTGGATCCAATGACAGCCATAGACATGAAGCGCTCGTTTCTGACACCTATAACGTTTTATAGTTGTCAGTAATTAAATGGAGAGTGGCTTTCAAGTGGGGATTTGTCAAAATTGGAAAATTAGAGCTGTTGCCCATGGCAACCAATCAGATTCTGCCTCTTATTTTTCAAAGGCCCTTTGTAAAATGAGAGCAGGGACCTGATTGGTTGCCAATGGCAGCTACTCCTCTTTGCCCTAGATTTGATACCTCTCCCTCACTCTTTACAAATGATTTATACCTTTCTGTGTAAATTAGCGCAAAATGAAAGGACAAACTAGTAATTGCTCTGCAAAAGGTTTCGTGTACAATAAATTAAAAAAATTTTTCTCATAGGAAAACATTAAAGTCACCACATGAATTGCAGTAACGCCATTTTTACCACAACTTCCTTACCATGACGCCCGCTGGTATCTTAACAGGTCCACGACGATCATTATTGAAGCCGTCATACTAGAAAAAACTCCGTGTAGAGCTCAATTACATCTCAGTTCCTCAAATCATTAGCTAAAAAAAGCAATGGTTCTCCAGCTGCTGACGAACTACAACTCCCAGCAATCACAAACAGCACAAACAGCAAGCTTGCTGAGGTGGCCATGTTGGAGACCGCTGTCTTAAACATCAAAAACACATCTGCTTAAAGGGGTACAACCCATATAAATGGCGACCTTGGTCACCCAACAGGACCAGAAGGCAACCGCTGGGTATTTCGGCCAAGTGGACCGGTACACTGGCTATACTGGGTCCGCAGAGCACACAGACCGAGCACACACTCATCTGAACGAGCCCTATATGTTAGGTTGTGAGGGTCCAAGTGCGGAAATTTTTTTTTATTCCAACAAGAAAAAAAAAACGTACTGATTCCCATCAGCGGGGGACATCTCATTTTCAGCCATTTGTGGTCTGTGGTGATTTTTTGTAATCATCCATATTTCTTGTCCGCAAAAAAAAAATCCAGGGTTCTCATATCCATTAAATAGTTAAAAAAGGGCAGCGCTCGGTTAACACAAACATGGCATCCGTCTCTGTGGTTCCCTTTCACCGACCCATTGAGTTTAAATATTTATTAGGCATTGCTTATATAGCGCCATCATATTCCGCAGCGCTTTACAGACATTATCATCTCTGTCACCATTGGGGCTCACAATTTAAATTCCCTATCAGTATGTCTATGGAGTGTGGGAGGAAACCCAGAGAACCAGGAGGAAACCCACACAAACACGGGGAGAACATACAAACTCCTTACAGATGTTGTTTTGGTGGGATTTGAACCCAAGACCCCAGCGCAGTAGAGCAACAGTACTGCCTGCTACGACACTGAGCTGCCCGCTACAACACTGAGCTGCCCGCTACGACATTGCACTACCCACTACGACACTTAGCTGCCCGTTACGACACTTAGCTGCCCGCTACGACATTGACATTACACTACCCATTACGACACTGAGCTGCCCGCTACGACACTGAGCTGCCCGCTACGACACTGAGCTGCCCGCTACGACACTGAGCTGCCCGCTACGACACTGAGCTGCCCGCTACGACACTGAGCTGCCCGCTACGACACTGAGCTGCCCGCTACGACACTGAGCTGCCCCCTACGACACTGAGCTGCCCCCTACGACACTGAGCTGCCCGCTACGACACTGAGCTGCCCGCTACGACACTGAGCTGCCCGCTACGACATTGCGCTACCCGCTACGACACTCAGCTGCCCGCTACGACATTGCCCTACCCGCTACGACATTGTGCTGCCCACTACGACATTGCGCTGCCCGCTACGCCATTGTGCTGCCCATGGGCGTGATATATCCGTGAATCGGATAAAAATCAAACATCTGTGTTTTTTTGTTTGCGCACATTAGCAAAACTACATGGACAAGTGAGCAGCCCCAAAGCCATAACAGACATATGTGAAAAACAGAAGTCAGAGCATTGTCACACTTAGATTTTTAATTATTTTTTTTAACTGATGTTTTTAGTGCAAAAACTCTGCAATCAAAACTCGGCTCCAAAAAACTCCTTGGAATAAATCTCAGTGTGAACGTACCCCAACATGAGACATTCCTATGAAAAATGGATTTAATTAATTTATTAGTCTTGATTTCAATAATGTCGATTACGGCTTTTAAAGACTGAAAATTAAAATAAATAAATAAATAAGACTGGAGCTAGATTCTACAACATTTTACTATGGTCAGGTCTCGTGTTGCACCCTGCAGCTTACACCTGCTTTTAGGTGATCAAAGGAGCGGGACAGACACGGAAGGTGAAACGTCTCCTCAGGGTGCTGTAGGTGCACCCATCAGCTACAAGGGTTGTGATTCAGGGGCAAAGTCAGGGAAAATGTGAGCCCAAACTCTACACCAACTCTCCACACCCCCTCTATGGGTCCAATACAACTTCCTAAAGAACACGACTTTCCCCAGGACAGTGAGGACAGGGTATAAGGAGTCCATGACTAAGGTGGAGTTTATGAAGATAACAGTTATGTTTACTTTCCTGTTAATATGTAACGATTAGGAAAAATAAAACCAGAGACATTTTTACTCTCTAATGTCTAACACATGAGCAGCTTGCACAGCAGAGCAGAGATGGAGCAGAGCTGAACGTCAGGTCACTCTCGCTTTGACTTGTTTTCGCACTCTCAGTTTGACTTGTTGGAAAAACCGCATTTTGTGATGAATGACAAAGCCAGCTCTGCTACATGTACAAGCCACAAGATACAGTCACACAGTGGCAATGGTTTGTTTATGGGCACGCAAAGGTTAATCAGACTTTACAAAGCTTGTATACTGTAGATCAGTGCTGCTCTGCAACGCTTGCAATGGAAAAAGAATGTTCACTCACCCACTCCAAACTTCTCCCTCTTAGTGGGTATCCACCGGGCCATATTACATTGGGGTCTTTTGGAGAGGGGGGGGCAAAGTTGGCACCACTGAAGTTAGAGTGCAGGGCTCCTGCCCTCCCCGTGCTGCTCACTGTACTCCTCCATGTTCTGTGACTCACAGGGAGGGTGCTGGGGCAGGAGGTGGTGCAGCAGATGGGGCAGGGGGTGGTGCAGCAGAAGGGGTAGGAGTGGTTACTGGTGCAGCAGATGGGGCAGGGGGTGGTGCAGTAACAGGGGTAGGAGTGGTTACTGGTGCAGCAGATGGTGCAGGGGGTGGTGCAGCAACAGGGGTAGGAGTGGTTACTGGTGCAGCAGATGGGGCAGGGGGTGGTGCAGCAGAAGGGGTAGGAGTGGTTACTGGTGCAGCAGATGGGGCAGGGGGTGGTGCAGCAGAAGGGGTAGGAGTGGTTACTGGTGCAGCAGATGGGGCAGGGGGTGGTGCAGCAACAGGGTAGGAGTGGTTACTGGTGCAGCAGATGGGGCAGGGGGTGGTGCAGCAGAAGGGGTAGGAGTGGTTACTGGTGCAGCAGATGGGGCAGGGGGTGGTGCAGCAGAAGGGGTAGGAGTGGTTACTGGTGCAGCAGATGGGGCAGGGGGTGGTGCAGCAGAAGGGGTAGGAGTGGTTACTGATGCAGCAGATGGGGCAGGGGGTGGTGCAGCAGAAGGGGTAGGAGTGGTTACTGATGCAGCAGATGGGGCAGGGGGTGGTGCAGCAGAAGGGGTAGGATGTGGTGTAATATGTAGAATAGGAATAGTTAGGGGGTAGAGCAGGGATGGACTAAGAGGTGGCAGCAGATGGGGTAGGAGTAGTGTTCAGCGTACAGCAGCGGGGCAGGAGGTGGCGTAGTAGTAGGTAGAGTAGGAATAGGTAGAGCAGGAATGGGATAGGAGGTGGTGCAGCAGATGGGGCAAGAGTATTTAGGGGGAGGGCAGGGATGGGGTAAGAGGTGGTGCAGCAGATGTGGCAGGAGTAGTTAGGGGGAGGGCAGGGATGGGGTAAGAGGTGGTGCAGCAGATGTGGCAGGAGTAGTTAGGGGGAGGGCAGGGATGGGGTAAGAGGTGGTGCAGCAGATGGGGCAGGAGTAGTTAGGGGGAGGGCAGGGATGGGGTCGGAGGTGGTGCAGCGGATGGGGCAGGAGTAGTTGGGGGGGCAGGAGTAGTTAGGGGGAGGGCAGGGATGGGGTAAGAGGTGGTGCAGCAGATGGGGCAGGAGTAGTTAGGGGGAGGGCAGGGATGGGGTCGGAGGTGGTGCAGCGGATGGGGCAGGAGTAGTTGGGGGGGCAGGAGTAGTTAGGGGGGCACGAGTAGTTAGGGGGAGGGCAGGGATGGGGTAAGAGGTGCTGCAGCAGATGGGGTAGGGCAGGGATGGGGTAAGAGGTGGTGCAGCAGATGGGGCAGGAGTAGTTAGGAGGAGGGCAGGGATGGGGTAAGAGGTGGTGCAGCAGATGGGGCAGGAGTAGTTAGGAGGAGGGCAGGGATGGGGTAAGAGGTGCTGCAGCAGATGTGGCAGGAGTAGTTAGGAGGAGGGCAGGGATGGGGTAAGAGGTGCTGCAGCAGATGGGGTAGGGCAGGGATGGGGTAAGAGGTGGGGCAGGAGTAGTTAGGAGGAGGGCAGGGATGGGGTAAGAGGTGGTGCAGCAGATGGGGCAGGAGTAGTTAGGAGGAGGGCAGGGATGGGGTAAGAGGTGGTGCAGCAGATGGGGCAGGAGTAGTTAGGGGGAAGGCAGGGATGGGGTAAGAGGTGGTGCAGCAGATGGGGCAGGAGTAGTTAGGGGGAGGGCAGGGATGGGGTAAGAGGTGGTGCAGCAGATGGGGCAGGAGTAGTTAGGAGGAGGGCAGGGATGGGGTAAGAGGTGGTGCAGCAGATGGGGCAGGAGTAGTTAGGAGGAGGGCAGGGATGGGGTAAGAGGTGGTGCAGCAGATGGGGCAGGAGTAGTTAGGGGGAGGGCAGGGATGGGGTAAGAGGGGGTGCAGCAGATGGGGCAGGAGTAGTTAGGGGGAAGGCAGGGATGGGGTAAGAGGTGGTGCAGCAGATGGGGCAGGAGTAGTTAGGGGGAGGGCAGGGATGGGGTAAGAGGTGGTACAGCAGATGGGGCAGGAGTAGTTAGGGGGAGGGCATGGATGGGGTAAGAGGTGGTGCAGCAGATGGGGCAGGAGTAGTTAGGAGGAGGGCAGGGATGGGGTAAGAGGTGGTGCAGCAGATGGGGCAGGAGTAGTTAGGAGGAGGGCAGGGATGGGGTAAGAGGTGGTGCAGCAGATGGGGCAGGACTAGTTAGGGGAGGGCATGGATGGGGTAAGAGGTGGTGCAGCAGATGGGGCAGGAGTAGTTGAGAGTCATGAGTTGATTATTGTAAAAAGCAGCTGCAGGAGTGGGAAATGCGAGTAAGAAGAGAAGGGAGCTGCAGGAGCAGGAGGCGCAGCATTAGCAGGCAGGTCCCAGGTTACCTGGCAGGCAGCACTGCTGGGCTGAGTGAGTCCCTGGGCTGCAGCACTCGGCTTTAGGGGAGGTCAGTGGCGGTGACCCCGGACTCTGGGCTCCAGGCTGCCGCCGCCGCCTCTGACCCTGACATCTTCTGGAATGTGGCAGGGAGGAGACGGCCGGGCATTGCAGTGTGCAGCGCCGGGTGCGGCCGCTGGGGGCAGCAGCGGGCGGCTGTGCTGATGGCTGCAGTGACTCCTCACTTGTTGTGTCGTGTCCGGGAGCTGCTCCCTCTCCGTGAGCGGACCCCCGGGCAGCCTCCTCCATGACGTCCTGTGTCCGGGGCTCACATAATGATTTGTGCATTGGCTTTATGCCAAATCTGTTTCCTGCCTCAGTATTGGGGTCATCATCCCCAGCGCAGTGGTGCTCCAGAACTACAACTCCCAGCATGCCAAGACAAGCATGGCAATGTAGTTCCTCCATGACTGGGGGTCACTTCTGTTTTTATGCAGGAATTTTGCTTTTTTTTTTTTTCCACTATGGAAACCAGATGTGACCAAGTGGTAAAAGGACGTGTAAGGCCGCGTTCACACGATGAGTTTTTAAGGTTGCATGCCTTTTATCACATTTTTTTTGTCTCTTTTCGTTGTGTCATGTTATAAATAAAGCTGTTTTGTTTTTGATACTTCCTCCTATTTGTCTTTGACAAACTTTATTGATACTGTCATCTGCGGATTTCATGCGTTTTGATGCGTTTACAAAAATGCGACTGTAGCGCCACCTACTGTGATTTTAAAAACACAACAAAAGCTGATTTTTCCAAAGGATGGACCCCCAAAAAATAAAATGAAGGGTGTGACTCAAATTTAGTTAATTTATCCACTTTGCTGCTACTGTAAGATCCTGTGGATTTTATACACAAAAAATACTCGCCGTGTGAACCCTAAGAAACGGCACGATGCGAAATGACTGTATAATGGCAGCAAAAATCCAATGTGCCACATCGCTACCATTACATGGCTCCAGGCCTGGGCGCTGGCTTGGAATATCCGACCAAAATGATGCTCGGTGCAAGTGTGGGTAAACTCTAAAGACCTGGCAGTGGTCAGGAGTGTACACAGAAATCCCGGGGTCCCATACTGAAGGTCCAAACTGGGGCCACGGCTTCCATTACACAACCAATCTAGTTCCCACAATCACATCATGAGGGAGCAACAAGGGTGACAGACACTTCCCAACTATCTCACCGTTTAGATGCCGCAGTCACTGCTGACCATAGCGTCTAAGGGTTTAGGGATCACAGCTAACTCCAAACACTGCGGTTACTACTGGGGGTCCGCTGTACAAAAGTGCTGGAACCTGCCAGTGATCTCCCTGACAACCTAAGCCAAATCTGCAGTCTTCACCAAAAATTTACATTTGGTATCTTTATGTTTGAAGCATGTGTAGCGCCCCCACCGCCGCAGGGCCGATGGGTACCCGGTACCGGGCCTCCGAGTCTCTGCTCTGGGGTTGTCACGGTGGCTAGGCCCGGTCCGTGACCCTGCTGGTGGGGAGGCGACGTACGGTAAATGATAGATGTGGATGTGGTGGTGCGGTGCAGTAAATAACGAGGACACCAGGTTGCAGTCTCTTTTACCTCTTTACTGAAGATCTCTGAGTCCTCAGTCCGGAATACGGTTCACCAGGCTGCGCAAGTCCGGCCGGTCCGATGGCACCTCCAGAGTTCTCCTTGCAGGTGGAAATCTGTGCCTACCTGCTAGCGCTATGTGTTGCGGTCCTTCCCTGCTGTGCTTACGGAAAGTCCCCACAACTGTTGTGTCTGTTTCTTAAGTTCCCTCACAACTCGATTAGATGATGTTCTGCTAATCCTCCGTCCCTCCCTGATGTTACGGTTAGGACGGCACCCGTTTGACGGGTAGGCTCGGAGCTCTTCCGGGACCCTAGAGTCGCCCCTCTCCACAAGTTGCCCCCCAAGACTGCATAGGTGATTTAGATGAGACAGCCCGCCTTTGACTGACTGTCCTGCCGTTGGTTTGAAGTATTGCTTGAAGCTGAATATAGTAATACTTCCTCGGTGTTCCGGCCGCCGGTTGTGCGCCTCAGTAGGATGTTGCCTCGGTCTTACAGCACGACTCCTACTGGTATTCTCCTTCTTGCTTTGATCTCGTTTCTCACTCAGCACAATCTATCTCGCTTCCAATCCCTCCTTGGGCACCGCCGCTATACTGAGCAGGCACGGTCCCGTTACGTTCGCTCAAGTTGCCAAGTCTCTGTCAGGATCCCACCCCTGACAGGGACCCTACCGAATCTTCCCCTGCAACACCCTCTGCCACAAGGTGTTGCCTGGTTCCCATCCAGTCGGCTTTCTCCCTAACTTCCTGCCTGACCCCCAGTTTTACCAGTGTGTGAGGAGTGGCCTAGTGAATAGAACCCTTAGCTCCCCCTGGTGGCCCGACGGTGAAATATATTGGTGTCTGTGATACCTGGTCAGATGAACTCCTTCAGTGCCATCAGACGTACCATAGCTCCCATTAGCGGCGGAGCCACAGTACTGCAACGACCAGGACTCTGGGGCGCTGCACTCCCCCCCGGTTAAATCCAGTACTCCTGGACTGGGAAGAAAACAACAATACAGGTTAGCAAAAAGACATACAATTTTGTTGAGTGCAATAAGAATAAGCATATTTGAACAGAGCTTCCCTTTATGGGAGGTGAGGACACTTGAATAGGGTTGAGCGAAACGGGTCATTCATTTTCAAAAGTCGCCGACTTTTGGCAAAGTCGGCGTCTCATGAAACCCGACCCGATCCCTGTGGGGGTCGGCCATGCGGTACGCGATCTTGGCGCCAAAGTCGCGTTTCGTATGACGCAATTAGCGCCATTTTTTCAGCCAATGAATGAGCGTGGGCAGAGTGATGACATAGGTGTTAGGGGAGTGAACGCCTATCGTCATGTTATCGCTTAATAATATCTTCACTGGGTTTCGTGTTTCGGCCGAAACCCGACTTTTCACTGTGGTCGGCCGATTTCACTCGACTTGACTTTTAAGACAGTCGGGTTTCACAAAACCCGACTCGACCCTAAAAAACTAAAGGTCGCTCAACCCTACACTTGAACGTTACAAACACGGTTAAATATTATAAATTACAGGCTATAAACAACTCCTGTTACCCAACCGGGTATTCTACTAGTGCAAAATTGTTGAACAATAATTTAACATTGCCTTTAAGGATGTACACTCTAAATCCACTAAAGACCTTCTTATAACACATTATAAGGCTTGAGCAACTGTGCTACATTCTCCTTCGTTATATCTGCAGGACCGCCTGTCCTAACGGCACCAGACCTACTGCCTCTTCAACTACTATACACAGTATAGAACATAGCATTACTTTCAGTTTGAAATCACTGAGCCATCTCTATATGGCTCTAAGGAGGACTCGCCACTAACCCCTACGGGTTCACTTTCTGTCCTCATTTTTCTATCAACCTTATCAAACATTAAACTTCCATCATTACTTTTCTTACTAACATGTATGCAGGACACTATGTCTACCCCTACGGGTCTGCTGCATCTTTCTTCTAACTTTCACTTATGCAGGACTTCATGTCTACCCCTACGGGTCTACTGCGCCTTTCCAATAATTAGTTTATCTCAGAACACATTATTAAACACTTCTTTCTTTCAACGAATTAGTTGCATATATCTTGTACATATCAGCAGCATCATTAACTTTCTCTTTTAAGACATCATTAGCACTTTACTGTTTTAAGGCAGTATTACTCGTAAGTACACAGGTGAACATCCCCTTTAAGAGGGGACCAAGTCTTTATGAGGTAGCGTATCTTCTCAAGCTACCAGTCCATACTCAGCAAAGGCTCCGGTGCGGTATCTTCGCAAAGAGTCCTTCTTTAAGTAAAACCAGTAGGGTGCACCTTTAAGAAGGTGCAAACTATTTACAAAAAGTTTGTATCATGCACTGTTCATGATTGCGGCAGTTTTTGATAATAAAGAAGAAGATAGGAAATATCCAAAAAGCAGAAACAATAGGGATCCCGGGTCAACAAAGGGATCCCTTTGAGAGTTAACCCAGGACGGGTTTAAAGCAGCAAAAAGCAGGGAAGCGAACAGTTAACTATTTACATTTTCAGGTTTCCGAGGTTTATCCTCATAGTAGGTTGCACGACATCAGCCGAAAGTGGACACCTCCGGACTGCGCAGGCCCCTGGTCCACGGCTGATGCGGTGCCAGTGTCAATAGTTGGCATCTCGGGTGCAGTCAGACCACCCGACGTTTGGATTTGAAGGCGAATTCGATCCGCCAGCTCAGTTGCTGCAATAAGACGTATGGCGGCAATAGTAGTAAGGTCGGCCACGTCTGGTTCAATCCCAGTTGAAGTAACAGATGACGCCCCCTCAGGTTCACATCGGCGAACGTTCCGAGCGTACCATCCTTGCACATTCCGATGACGGGTGTAAGTCACCTGATCCCCCTTTTGCAATGGGTCACCATCTCGGCTGCAGCAGGGAGTCTTCACGTTGCAGCTAGTAACGAAGACGTCAGTTGGTAGCCCCGGTTCCTGTATGGAGCCCCATCCCCTCTTCGGGTGGAAGGCCAACACAGTTCCCCGCTTTACCACGTCTTTCCTACCACGCGCAAGAGGCGGTTGTTGTACTCTCGGTGGGTCAGTTAATTCTGCCTCTTTTTGTCTTTTCCAATGTAGGATCAAACATTGTTTGTATTGTTCCCAGGTAAGCACAACAAGGGTGAAACCTTCCTCCCGAGCTCCATCTGGCCCAATCCGGGGGGTGTCCCACTGGAGAATCACCCCGTCTGGGCCCACGTCTATGGGTTCTCCCATCCTGGTCGGCAGCGGTGGTACCAGCTTCCCCATTGCATCGGGGGGTAACACCACTAGCTCTGCCGAGAGGAGGTGGCTCTTACTGGGGTGAGGGTCGGTCGCGAGAGCGGGATCGAGCGGGGGAGCAGGGGCGTCTTCCATACCTGCGCCTGATGTGGTTCCACCGATGTCGATCCGGTCCGCTAACGAGGACACTGGAGTCGGCTGCAGCCCGGACCGCGGCTCCTCCATTGCGGTCTCCGGATGCGGTTCCGCCCTCCATGGTTCCTCCTCCGCTGGCTCCGAGATCGGGATGGGTAGGCTCAGCTCCGTTGCCGGTCCCAAGGAGTTCAGGCCCTTCCGCTGCGGTGGACGTGGGTCCGCCTCTGGTGGATGAGGGCAAGCCGGGATGGCTTCTTCCTCGTTCAGGCACTTGCTGTTCATCGTCGCTGTCTGATAGTCGGTGGCAGTGCATGCACCTGACTCCTCCATTCCTCCGGGGTCGAGCTTCTCCGTCACCCGCTTCCCGCCGCTGCAAATCAAGGGGTGGTCCTCTGCTTTGAGGCAGGTCCTCGCTTTGCAGCAGGAGGCGCAGGGGGCGGTCGCCGCTTCTGGCGCCACTTTGGTAGTCTCCTCCCATGGCACGCCCTCCTTCTTCTCTGGTGTAGCAATTGCGGCGATTTTTGGCGGGAACTTCTGGCTGCAAACGGCAATACACAATCCTCTCAATAAAGCACAGTCCGAGCACAATAAGTCACAGTTCCAAGGCACACATGACCTGATTCTTCAGGCTTAAGTAGATCCTGTTCGTGACGCCAAAAATGTAGCGCCCCCACCGTCGCAGGGCCGAGGGGTACCCGGTACCGGGCCTCCGAGTCTCTGCTCTGGGGTTGTCACGGTGGCTAGGCCCGGTCCGTGACCCTGCTGGTGGGGAGGCGACGTACGGTAAATGATAGATGTGGATGTGGTGGTGCGGTGCAGTAAATAACGAGGACACCAGGTTGCAGTCTCTTTTACCTCTTTACTGAAGATCTCTGAGTCCTCAGTCCGGAATACGGTTCACCAGGCTGCGCAAGTCCGGCCGGTCCGATGGCACCTCCAGAGTTCTCCTTGCAGGTGGAAATCTGTGCCTACCTGCTAGCGCTATGTGTTGCGGTCCTTCCTTGCTGCTGTGCTTACGGAAAGTCCCCACAACTGTTGTGTCTGTTTCTTAAGTTCCCTCACAACTCGATTAGATGATGTTCTGCTAATCCTCCGTCCCTCCCTGATGTTACGGTTAGGACGGCACCCGTTTGACGGGTAGGCTCGGAGCTCTTCCGGGACCCTAGAGTCGCCCCTCTCCACAAGTTGCCCCCCAAGACTGCATAGGTGATTTAGATGAGACAGCCCGCCTTTGACTGACTGTCCTGCCGTTGATTTGAAGTATTGCTTGAAGCTGAATATAGTAATACTTCCTCGGCGTTCCGGCCGCCGGTTGTGCGCCTCAGTAGGATGTTGCCTCGGTCTTACAGCACGACTCCTACTGGTATTCTCCTTCTTGCTTTGATCTCGTTTCTCACTCAGCACAATCTATCTCGCTTCCAATCCCTCCTTGGGCACCGCCGCTATACTGAGCAGGCACGGTCCCGTTACGTTCGCTCAAGTTGCCAAGTCTCTGTCAGGATCCCACCCCTGACAGGGACCCTACCGAATCTTCCCCTGCAACACCCTCTGCCACAAGGTGTTGCCTGGTTCCCATCCAGTCGGCTTTCTCCCTAACTTCCTGCCTGACCCCCAGTTTTACCAGTATGTGAGGAGTGGCCTAGTGAATAGAACCCTTAGCTCCCCCTGGTGGCCCGACGGTGAAATATATTGGTGTCTGTGATACCTGGTCAGATGAACTCCTTCAGTGCCATCAGACGTACCATAGCTCCCCTTAGCGGCGGAGCCACAGTACTGCAACGACCAGGACTCTGGGGCGCTGCACATGATATGTGGGAAAAGGTTGAAAAGTTCAAGGGGGCCGAATACTTTCACAAGGCACTGTATACGGCTGATATCGAGAGGACTAGACACATACCAGGTGGGATTGTTTGGCTCCTGACCCTCCTGCTCACGGACCTCGACCCTCCTGCCCACGGACCTCGACCCTCCTGCTCACGGACCTTGACATATAGCAGCTTTTGTTTTGGCCAAAAGATTTTTTAAGCCTCCACCACTACAAGGTAGACTTTTGACCCAGCTCTACTCTACTTTATCTTATTAATCATTTGTTATAATATCCAATACAATATTGGTATATTTTTATTTAATTTTCAATTTTTAAAATGACCAATAATATCACATACATGGGACAAATACGACCACACTATGGCCAGACACCATATTACCACCACATTGTGACCGAATAATATCACGAAACAAATACCACTACACCATGTCCAGACCATCTGTCCCATGATACTGCCCCATCTGTCCCATGATCCTGCCCCATCGTATCCATCCTGCCCCTGCCCCATGATCCTGCCCAATCTGTCTCCATTCTTGCCCCGTGTCTCCATTCTTGCCCCTGTGTCTCCATTCTTCCCCCTGTGACTCTATTCTTCCCCCCGATGTCTCCATTCTTCCCCGTGTCTCCATTCTTGCCCGTGTCTCTATTCTTCCCCCTGTGCCTCTATTCTTCCCCCGTGTCTCCATTCTTGCCCCCTGTGTCTCCATTCTTCCCCCCTGTGCCTCTATTCTTCCCCCCCATGTCTCCATTCTTCCCCGTGTCTCCATTCTTGCCCGTGTCTCTATTCTTCCCCCTGTGCCTCTATTCTTCCCCCCGTGTCTCCATTCTTGTCCCTTGTGTCTCCATTCTTGCCCCCTGTGTCTCTATTCCTCCCCCCGTGTCTCCATTCTTCCCGTGTCTCCATTCTTGCGCCTTTGTCTCCATTCTTGCCCCCTGTGTCTCTATTCTTTTTCCCGTGTCTCCAATCTTGCGCCCTGTGCCTCCATTCTTGCCCCTTGTCTCTATTCTTGCCCCGTGTCTCCATTCTTCCTCCCGTGTCTCCATTCTTGCCCCCTGTGCCTCCATTCTTCCCCCGTGTCTCTATTCTTGCCCCCTGTGTCTCCATTCTTGCCCCCTGTGTCTCCCATCCTGCCCCCCTGCCGCTTTCAATGAAAATGAAAAAAACCTTTCTCCTTAGTCCTTACCTTGCCGCGCTCCTGCGACAAAGTTCCGTTCTCGCAGTTCTAGCACGCACTGGCCGGCGAATGACAATGACGTCATATCCTTCTCTATTTTGGTTTATTCCCCTACCTCCACGCCCTGGCGCATTCCTCTGTTATATGTGAGTGAATATTTTATATGCCTGGAGTTTTCTGTTAACCCTTGTTTCTGTTGCCTTATTTGTCGGGTTTGTGAACTATGGTGCACAGTAGCTTCCTTCTTCCCTGGGTGGGGGAAGAAAACAGACGGAAGGCTAACGCAGGAGTTAAGGCAAGGGTGGTGGCCCCGGCATCTTCACCTTCAGAAGTTTCCCGGGGAGTAGTGCTGAGCTCTGACTACTGCACAGGACTAAGTGAAAACCCCCTATAAAGATCCCAAATTCATGCAAAAAAAAGTTATCAGTTCTGAAATGAATGAGATGAAAACCTTTTTTTTTATCTCCAAAAATAACTTGGTCCTTTAGTGCCTAAGTGGCTGGAATAAAGCTATGGCATTGTGGGGACACAGTGCACACCGTGGAACCCTGGGAAGGGGCAATTATTTATATTAAAGGCCTAGAAATCACAGGAGAGATAATATCTTGTATGTCTTTATCCAGTGCTGGCCCGGTGACCTGTAATTAAATTGAGTGTTTGTTTGGAGTGTGGCCACTTTAAGGAATTGTCCTGGGACAGTACATCACTATAAGTAATGGATCTGACTGCGCACAGTACGACCTCACTATTTACTCGCTCTCTTTATCCACATGGAGAGAATTCTAGATTGAACCCTCCTTCAGGAATCCATGTGAGCAACATTCATTGTCTCCCATCTGCTTTATGTGAACATATAACACTACTGAGTACAGGTACGAGGACCTCTTTATCATGTACAGTATCTTAACAGAGATCAATTACCTGCAGCCACCACTAGGAGGAGCATACTACTACAATTATAGCTTTGTCCATAGTTGGCTCCTGAGCTCCCTCTTGTGGCCGCTAAAGGTAGCTAGAATTTAACCTGTTACTTCTTTGGCAGGGAATTTGGAGCTCTTCATCAGACAAATGGAGATTTGACCACTATGAAGACAAATTTGACAATGATTTGACTTAAATCTAAAATGGTGTTAAAAGGAGGACAATCAATAAATAGAGAAAGGTCTTAAGATGGTTTTATACTCACCTATTCGCCTTAATAGTTACATAAGCATGGAGCTCCTGATGGAGTCCTTACACATGATCAGTAAACGCTGCGGGTTGGATGCTGCGTACATGTGTATGGTCCAACCCGCAGCATCCACAAGTTACAGCATAGTGGATGGGATTTCAAGAAATCCCATGCCCACTGTGCATCCACAGATGCCCGCGGCTCACCGGCGGAGACGGACATGCGGCGTGTCTTTCCAGACTGCAGCATGTCAATTTCTCTTGCAGAGATGCTTATCTCCACTAGAGAAGTTTCACCCATAGAACTCAGACCAATGTTAGTCTATGGGGCCATACAAATGTCAGATTTGTTCCTCATACCGAGCCGGATGTGGAAAAAAAATCGCTGCATGCCCAAGTTTGATCTGATATTAGAATGGGTATTTTTCTCTTAATGTCAGCCTTCCCCAAAAGTCATCATAGTAGCCAATTGGCATGGTCTAGTGCTGCACTACCAGAGCATACAACACATTATGTTATTAAAATATTGTAGTCAGAAAAGTTGCCTTAAAAAAAAAAGAAAAAATCTTATAAAACTTTCTAAAACATTGATAAAGCGGATTATACATTTAAATGTTTTACATGAATGGCTGTTCTTCTTTTACGGTAATCCGTCAGGACTATTTTACTAATGATACGGCTGTGTTGGTGGCTGTGTGCTTGTTTTGTAGTAATCCAATGTGCCAATGCTGAGGAAACAAGTGCTGTGCCACATGCAAATGAGCCTGGAAGTGCATTGGGGGTGTGTCAATACACTTTGATTTCATCGTCATGCCCCGAATACACTTCCAGGTTAATTTACATCTGACATCAAAGCTCGATTTTTTTTTCAGTGCTGGCACTCATTAATGCAAAACAGATATCAATTGTTGTATCAGACTTGACAGGTTCACTTTAAGAGAGAACACCATATCTAATATATAAAGCTGAATGTGTGTGTGTATATGTGTATGTCGGGGATTGGCATCTGCACCGTCGCAGCTACAGCCACAAAATTTTGCACAGTCACACGTCTGGACCCTGAGAGCGTCATAGGCTATGTTGTGAGGCGAAATTTTAACCCCGCGCATTCCAATTTACCAAACAATTTTGCCCCTATCTACATAATGGGGAAAAAGTGAAAGGAAAAGTGTTGGAGGCAAATTAACAGCTGCCAGATGTGAACAAGGGGGACTTAAAGAGTGAGAGCGATGGCGCCAGAGTATATACTGTACAGTTGCTAAGGTGGGGCCCCGACATGGGATAATCACCACACACGGGGATATGAACACACACACAAAATGCGCCACACACTACCACGTGCTTGAACACATATCACCCTCAGCGCACATTTCACCACACATACACCAACCTCGCCACATAAAAGTCGAAACACAAAAGTCACCGCTCAAAACTCGCCACATGGAAAACTAGGCTCATGCAAAACTCACCACACGTGCAAAAGTCACCTCATGGAAAACTCGCCACACGCAAAACTTGCACACGCGGAAAAATTGCCACATGCACAAAAGTTGCAACACATGCAAAAGTTGCCTCACACAAAACTGGCACATACTCAAAATGCACCACACATAAAACTCGCCACGCGCAAAACTCGCCATGCGCAAAACTTGCTGCACACAACTTGCTACACTAACCTGTCACATGCAACTCGACACACAAAAAGTTGCTACACGCATGTCGCCACACAAAACTCATCTCACAAAAGTCGCTACATGCATGTCGCCACACGCAACTCAACACACACAACTTGACACACGAAACTCGCCCTAAAACACACACAAGTCTGGTATTATCCTTCAAAAATAAAAATCTGATTAATAAGAAGACAAACTGCAAGAGCAACAAATGTACCATATAGGAATCCGGCAGCTGTCAGTCAAATGACCAGTCTATTATGTGTATGTGTGAGCTAATATATACTGCCAGGGGGGAGGGCTTCCTGTTGGCTGGGGATTTATCAGGCTTTAGCTTACAAATACTGAGGTAAAAATACTGAGCAAATAACGTGTGAACGAGGTCTAATACAGGAGGAGATGACATACAGGTATATACTATATACAGGAGGAGATGACATACAGGTATATACTATATACAGGAGGAGATGACATACAGGTATATACTATATACAGGGGAGATGACACACAGGTATATACTATATACAGGAGGAGATGACATACAGGTATATACTATATACAGGAGATGACATACAGGTATATACTATATACAGTAGGAGATGACACACACATATATACTATATACAGGAGAGATGACACACTGGTATATACTATAAACAGGGGAGATGACACACTGGTATATACTATATACAGGAGGAGATGACTTAGAAGGGCCGGTGGCAGTCGTAGGCCACTCGCCAGCACCGACTCCCCCCCCTGACTCACCCCCCTGCCAGCGCCACCGACTCACCCCCCCGCCAGCGCCGCCGCATTCAACTATACCGGCGTCTATGACACCGGTACAGTTGAATGCAATGATGGAGGAGAGAGCGTCTGCTGACGCTCCCTCTCCCATCATTCCCCGCTCTGCCTGGCGCTGACACTGCGGGTGCGCGATGACGTCATATCATCGCGCACCTGCTGTGTGACCGGGCAGACTGCTGCTGCTGAGACCGGAGCCAGGAGCAGCGTTGGGCACGAGGAGATGTGAGTGTTTTCTTGGTTTTTTTTAAATATATCACTGAGTGATAACTGGATTCTGGCGCTATTGGGGGGGCTGCATTACATTCTATGGGGGCTGTATTACATTCTATGGGGGCTGGCTGTATTACATTCTATGGGGGCTGTGCTGCATTACATTCTATGGGGGCTGTGCTGCATTACATTCTATGGGGGCTGTGCTGTATTACATTCTATGGGGACTGTGCTGCATTACATTCTATGGGGGCTGTGCTGTATTACATTCTATAGGGGCTGGCTGTATTACATTCTATGGGGGCTGTGCTGCATTACATTCTATGGGGGCTGGCTGCATTACATTCTATGGGGGCTGTGCTGCATTACATTCTATGGGGGCTGGCTGCATTACATTCTATGGGTGGCTGGCTGCATTGCATTCTATGGGGGCTGTGCTGTATTACATTCTATGGGGGCTGGCTGCATTACATTCTATGGGTGGCTGGCTGCATTACATTCTATGGGGGCTGGCTGCATTACATTCTATGGGTGGCTTGCTGCATTGCATTCTATGGGGGGCTGTCTGCATTACATTCTATGGGGGCTGGCTGCATTACATTCTATGGGGGAGGGCTGTATTACATTCTATGGGGTGCTGTATTATATTCTATGGAGGGGCTACATTATATTCTATGGGAGCTGCATTATGCTCTATGGGGGGGTGTTATGACCCCAGTGGACAGGGTCTCAGAGGAACGTGTAAGTCTGCGAGATTCAAAAATCCAGCTCATAGGGCTGTGGTAACTGGGTTGACCAAATAGCTACTCCTAACGCCAACACTAGAAGTAGCCGGGGATCATGCCTACGGATCGCTAGATGACTCGCGCCAGCCGGAGAATCTAACTACCCCTAGGAGAAGAAAACAAAGACCTCTCTTGCCTCCAGAGAAAGGGACCCCAAAGCAAGATACAAGCCCCCCACAAATAATAACGGTGAGGTAAGAGGAAATGACAAACACAGAAATGAACCAGGTTCAGCAAAGAGAGGCCAGCTTACTAATAGCAGAATATAGCAAGATAACTTATCTGGTCAACAAAAACCCTATAAAAATCCACGCTGGAGATTCAAGAACCCCCGAACCGTCTAACGGTCCGGGGGGAGAACACCAGCCCCCTAGAGCTTCCAGCAAAGGTCAGGATACAGATTGGAACAAGCTGGACAAAAATACCAAACAAAACAAAAGCAAAAAGCAAGGAAGCAGACTTAGCTTGAAATACAGGAACCAGGATCATAGGAGAAGAGCACAACAGATTAGCTCTGATTTCAACGATGCCAGGCATTGAACTGAAGGTCCAGGGAGCTTATATAGCAACGCCCCTGAACTAACGGCCCAGGTGAGGATATAGGAAAAGACAGAAGCTCCAGAGTCAAATCACTAATGACCACTAGAGGGAGCAAAAAGCAAAATCACAACAGTACCCCCCCCTTAGTGAGGGGTCACCGAACCCTCACCACGACCACCAGGGCGATCAGGACGAGCGGCGTGAAAGGCACGAACTAAATCGGCCGCATGAACATCAGAGGCGACCACCCAGGAATTATCTTCCTGACCATAGCCCTTCCACTTGACCAGGTACTGAAGCCTCTGCCTGGAGAGACGAGAATCCAAGATCTTCTCCACCACGTACTCCAACTCGCCCTCATCCAACACCGGAGCAGGAGGCTCAGCAGAAGGAACCACAGGCACAACGTACCGCCGCAACAAGGACCTATGAAACACGTTGTGGATAGCAAACGACACAGGAAGATCCAGGCGAAAGGATACAGGATTAAGGATTTCCAATATCTTGTAAGGACCAATAAAACGAGGTTTAAATTTGGGAGAGGAAACCTTCATAGGAACAAAGCGGGAAGAAAGCCACACCAAATCCCCAACACGTAGTCGGGGACCCACACCGCGGCGGCGGTTGGCAAAGCGCTGAGCCCTCTCCTGTGACAACTTCAAGTTGTCCACCACAAGATTCCAGATCCGCTGCAACCTATCCACCACAGAATCCACCCCAGGGCAGTCAGAAGGTTCCACATGACCCGAAGAAAAACGAGGGTGGAAACCAGAGTTGCAGAAAAACGGCGAAACCAAGGTGGCGGAACTAGCCCGATTATTAAGGGCAAACTCAGCCAACGGCAAGAAGGTCACCCAATCGTCCTGATCAGCAGAGACAAAACACCTCAAATAAGCCTCCAAAGTCTGATTAGTTCGCTCCGTCTGTCCATTAGTCTGAGGATGGAAAGCAGACGAAAACGACAAGTCAATGCCCATCCTACTACAAAAGGATCGCCAGAATCTGGAAACGAACTGGGATCCTCTGTCTGACACAATATTCTCAGGGATGCCGTGCAAACGAACCACATTCTGGAAAAACACAGGAACCAGATCGGAAGAGGAAGGCAGCTTAGGCAAAGGAACCAAATGGACCATCTTGGAGAAGCGATCACATATCACCCAGATAACAGACATGCCTTGAGACACCGGAAGATCAGAAATGAAATCCATGGAGATATGTGTCCAAGGTCTCTTAGGGACAGGCAAGGGCAAGAGCAACCCGCTGGCACGAGAACAGCAAGGCTTAGCTCGAGCACAAGTCCCACAGGACTGTACAAATGACCGCACATCCCTAGACAAGGAAGGCCACCAAAAGGATCTGGCCACCAGATCTCTGGTGCCAAAAATTCCTGGGTGACCTGCCAACACCGAGGAATGAACCTCGGAAATGACTCTGCTGGTCCACTTATCAGGCACAAACAGTCTGTCAGGTGGACAAGAATCAGGCCTATCAGCCTGAAATCTCTGCAACACACGTCGCAGATCAGGAGAAATAGCTGACAAGATAATACCATCCTTAAGAATACCAACAGGTTCAGCGACTCCAGGAGCATCAGGCACAAAGCTCCTGGAAAGAGCATCGGCCTTCACATTTTTTGAACCTGGTAAATACGAGACAACAAAGTCAAAACGGGAGAAAAACAATGACCAGCGGGCCTGTCTAGGATTCAGGCGTTTAGCAGACTCGAGATACATCAGATTTTTGTGATCAGTCAAGACCACCACACGATGCTTAGCACCCTCGAGCCAATGACGCCACTCCTCAAATGCCCATTTCATGGCCAACAACTCCCGATTGCCCACATCATAATTTCGCTCCGCAGGCGAAAACTTCCTAGAGAAAAAGGCGCAAGGTCTCATAACAGAGCAACCAGGGCCTCTCTGCGACAAAACGGCCCCTGCTCCAATCTCTGAAGCATCCACCTCAACCTGAAAGGGAAGCGAGACATCAGGCTGGCACAAAACAGGCGCCGAAGTAAACCGACGTTTCAACTCCTGGAAAGCCTCCACGGCAGCAGGAGCCCAATTAACCACATCGGAGCCCTTCTTGGTCATATCCGTCAAAGGTTTCACAATGCTAGAAAAGTTAGCGATAAAACGACGGTAGAAGTTAGCGAAACCCAAGAACTTCTGAAGACTCTTAACTGACGAGGGCTGAGTCCAATCAAGAATAGCTCGGACCTTGACTGGGTCCATCTCCACAGCAGAAGGGGAAAAAATGAACCCCAAAAAGGGAACCTTCTGTACACCAAAAAGACACTTTGAGCCCTTGACAAACAAAGAATTTTCACGCAAAATTTTAAAGACCATCCTGACCTGCTCCACATGCGAGTCCCAATTATCAGAAAAAAAACAGAATATCATCCAGATAAACGATCAAAAATTTATCCAGATAGTTCCGGAAAATGTCATGCATAAAGGACTGAAAAACTGAAGGGGCATTAGAGAGCCCAAAAGGCATCACCAAGTACTCAAAATGACCTTCGGGCGTATTGAATGCGGTTTTCCATTCATCCCCTTGCTTAATGCGCACAAGGTTGTACGCACCACGAAGGTCTATCTTGGTAAACCACTTGGCACCTTTAATCCGGGCAAACAAGTCAGACAACAGCGGCAAAGGATACTGAAATTTGACAGTGATCTTATTTAAAAGCCGATAGTCAATACAAGGCCTCAAAGATCCGTCCTTTTTAGCCACAAAAAAGAATCCCGCACCAAGAGGGGAAGAAGACGGACGGATGTGTCCTTTCTCCAGAGACTCCTTGATATATGAACGCATAGCGGTATGTTCAGGTATCGACAGATTAAAAAGTCTTCCCTTAGGAAATTTACTGCCTGGAATCAAATCTATTGCACAGTCACATTCCCTATGAGGAGGCAATGCACTGGACCTGGACTCGCTAAAGACATCCTGATAATCAGACAAATACTCCGGAACTTCCGAAGGCGTAGAAGAAGCAATAGACACAGGCAGGGAATCCTCATGAATACCATGACAGCCCCAACTAGACACTGACATAGCCTTCCAGTCAAGGACTGGATTATGGGTCTGTAACCATGGCAGCCCCAAAACAACCAAATCATGCATTTTATGTAGAACGAGAAAACGTATCACCTCGCGGTGTTCAGGAGTCATGCACATGGTAACCTGTGTCCAATACTGCGGTTTATTTTCTGCTAATGGCGTAGCATCAATACCCCTAAGAGGGATAGGATTTTCTAATGGTTCAAGAATAAAACCACAGCGCTTAGCAAATGAGAGATCCATAAGACTCAGGGCAGCACCTGAATCTACAAACGCCATGACAGGATAAGATGACAGTGAGCAAATCAAAGTTACAGACAGAATTAACTTAGGATGCAAATTACCAACGGTGACAGGACTAACAACCTTAGATATACGTTTAGAGCATGCTGAGATAACATGTGTAGAATCACCACAGTAGTAGCACAAGCCATTCCGGCGTCTATGAATTTTCCTCTCATTTCTAGTCAAGATTCTATCACATTGCATCAAATCAGGTGTCCGTTCAGACAACACCATGAGGGAATTTGCGGTTTTTCTATCACATTGCATCACATCAGGTGTCTGTTCAGACAACAACATGAGGGAATTTGCGGTTTTGCGCTCCCGCAACCGCCGGTCAATTTGAATAGCCAGGGACATGGTATCATTCAGACCTGTGGGAATGGGAAAACCCACCATAACATTCTTAATGGCCTCAGAAAGGCCATTTCTAAAATTGGCGGCCAGTGCACACTCGTTCCAATGTGTCAGCACGGACCATTTCCGAAATTTTTGGCAATACACCTCAGCCTCGTCCTGGCCCTGAGACATAGCCAGCAAGGCTTTCTCTGCCTGAATCTCAAGATTGGGTTCCTCATAAAGTAAACCGAGCGCCAGAAAAAACGCATCAATATCAGCCAATGCCGGATCTCCTGGCGCCAACGAAAAAGCCCAATCTTGAGGGTCACCCCGTAAGAAGGAAATAACAATTCTTACTTGTTGAGCAGAGTCTCCAGACGAACAAGGTTTCAGGGACAAAAACAATTTACAATTATTCCTGAAATTCCTAAACTTAAATCGGTCTCCTGAAAACAGTTCAGGAATCGGAATCTTGGGTTCAGACCTAGGATTTCTGGTAACATAATCTTGTATACCCTGCACACGAGCGGCAAGCTGGTCCACACTTGTAATCAAGGTCTGGACATTCATGTCTGCAGCAAGCTTAAGCCACTCTGAGGTAAAGGGGAAAAGAAAGAAAAAAAAAAAAAAAAAATGAGAGAGGGAAAAAAAAACCTCAAAATTTTCTTTCTTATAATCCCACTTCTGCAATGCATTAAACATTTAATACTGGCCTGGCATACTGTTATGACCCCAGTGGACAGGGTCTCAGAGGAACGTGTAAGTCTGCGAGATTCAAAAATCCAGCTCATAGGGCTGTGGTAACTGGGTTGACCAAATAGCTACTCCTAACGCCAACACTAGAAGTAGCCGGGGATCATGCCTACGGATCGCTAGATGACTCGCGCCAGCCGGAGAATCTAACTACCCCTAGGAGAAGAAAACAAAGACCTCTCTTGCCTCCAGAGAAAGGGACCCCAAAGCAAGATACAAGCCCCCCACAAATAATAACGGTGAGGTAAGAGGAAATGACAAACACAGAAATGAACCAGGTTCAGCAAAGAGAGGCCAGCTTACTAATAGCAGAATATAGCAAGATAACTTATCTGGTCAACAAAAACCCTATAAAAATCCACGCTGGAGATTCAAGAACCCCCGAACCGTCTAACGGTCCGGGGGGAGAACACCAGCCCCCTAGAGCTTCCAGCAAAGGTCAGGATACAGATTGGAACAAGCTGGACAAAAATACCAAACAAAACAAAAGCAAAAAGCAAGGAAGCAGACTTAGCTTGAAATACAGGAACCAGGATCATAGGAGAAGAGCACAACAGATTAGCTCTGATTTCAACGATGCCAGGCATTGAACTGAAGGTCCAGGGAGCTTATATAGCAACGCCCCTGAACTAACGGCCCAGGTGAGGATATAGGAAAAGACAGAAGCTCCAGAGTCAAATCACTAATGACCACTAGAGGGAGCAAAAAGCAAAATCACAACAGGGGGGCTACCATATATATGCAGCGGATGCATTATACTATATGAGGGGGCTGCATTATATTCTCTAGGGGTTACATTATACTCAGGGGGCTACAATATATTCTGTGGGGTGGCTGCATTATACTCTGGGGTGGCATCATTATACTATATGTGGGCTGCATTATACTGTATCAAGGACTATGGGGAATACATTATACTATGTGAAGAACTATGGGGTGCATTATACTATGGGAAGTGAATTGTACTACATGGATGACAATGGCGGGGCATTATACTAGATGGAACACTATGAGGAATGTATTATACTATTTGGAGAACTGAGGAATGTATTATATTATTTGGAGGACTGAGGAGTGTATTATACTATATGGAGGAATTGCAGTGTATTTTCATATATGGAGGTCTATGAGGAGTGTATTATACTATATGGAGGACTATGTGGAGTGTATAATATTATACGGAGGACTGAGGAGTGTATTATACTATATGGAGGACTGAGGAGTGTATTATACTATATGGAGGACTGAGGAGTGTATTATACTATATGGAGGACTGAGGTGCACATTATAATATTTGGAGGACTATGGTTAGGGTTGATGTCAGCTGCATAATGTCAGCTGCTATCAATCCCTGGTGTAAGTAATAGAGAGGTGTCTATCAGACACCCCCACTACTAGCCCAGACCAGGTATATACTATATACAGGGGAGATGACACACAGGTATATACTATATACAGGAGGAGATGACATACAGGTATATACTATATACAGGAGGAGATGACACACATATATACTATATACAGGAGAAGATGACATACAGGTACATACTATATTCAGGGGAGATGACACACAGGTATATACTATATACAGGAGCAGATGACACACAGGTATATAGTATATACAGGAGGAGATGAATTACAGGTATATACTATATACAGGAGGAGATGACATACAGGTATATACTGTATATAGGAGGAGATGACATGCAGGTATATAGTATATACAGGAGGAGATGATACGCGTATATACTATATACAGGAGGAGATGACACATGTATATACTATATACAGGAGATGACACACATATATACTATATACAGGAGGAGATGGCATACAGGTATATACTATATAAAAGAGGAGATGACACATAGGTATATAGAGGAGGAGATGACATACAGCAGGTATATACTATATACAGGGGAGATGACATACAGGTATATACTATATACAGGAGATGACATACAGGTATATACTATATATAGGAGGAGATGACATACAGGTATATACTATATGCAGAAGAGATGACATACAGGTATATACTATATACAGGAGGAGATGACACATAGGTATATACAGTATACAGGAGGAGATGACATACAGCAGGTATATACTATTTACAGGGGAGATGACATACAGGTATATACTATTTACAGGGGAGATGACATACAGGTGTATACTATATATAAGGGAGATGAAAAACATGTATATACTGAGGGGAAAATGAGAGGTGTGAGGTGAAAATGAGAGGTGTGAGGTGAAAATGAAAAGGTGTGAGTGCAAAATGAGAGGAGTGAGGGAAAATAGTGGAGTGATCTGGAAATGACAGATGTGAGGTCGAAATGACAAGGGGGAATGAGAGGAGTGAGGGGGGAATGAGAGGAGTGAGGGGGAAAATAAGAGGAGTGAGGGGGAAAATGAGAGGTGTGAGGGCGAAAATGAGAGATGTGAGGGGGAAAATAAAAGATGTGAGGGGGAAATTGAGAGGCGTGATGGGAAAATAAGAGAAGTGAGGTGCTATAACTAACCACAGATATTTACTATGCCCAGGCAACGCCGGGCTCTTCAGCTAGTATGCTATAATTCTACAAGACACATTACACCCTGTTCACACTTCATTTCTGCAGTGCATCCTGGGGTTCAGTCTGAATCCTCCTAAAAATGAGTTTCAGACGAGGGTCAATGTATCTGCTGTTCAGCTGGGCACAGAAAAGTAGTGGACCTCGTTTCTGTGCCCATCTAAATAGACAGACACAACACAGAAACGCAGTGTCAACAGGGCCTGAGTTGACTTGTGCCTCCAGTGTAAGGGTATTCTAACAATGCTACTCACTTGGGAGCGATATTAGGGTATCACAGGAACCATTTCTATTTAAAAGTCCGGCTGGTGTATTTCAGTCATCATAAACTCAAATACAGCCTTTGTCCAGCACAAAGTAAAACATAAAGTAAAAAGTCCATACAATTGTGCTGCTTTGCCCGCTTGGCACAGAGTCCAGCTTCTTTGTCTTTTAGCAAAGCCACACAATCCATGAGGTCTGCCACCTCCACACACACTGAGATGTGTGAGAAAACCAGGTCTCAATTTACAAAGTGAATCACACCCAGGGGTGGAGATATGGTGATCACCCTTCTCTTCCACTCTTCAGCTGCTCACAATCAACCTGTCATGGGTGATTGACCCCTTCTAGTCCTATATGTACTAAAACATTACTCCAGGTTTATCTCCCATCCACTAGGTGTCCTGCAGCTTCCTTACATACCTCCCACCTCTGCCTAATGCCGTGGGCTGGGCACTTTCTACCACTAGTCATGGGACTCTCGAGAGGGCAAGGGCATTATCGTGTAACTCTCGGCTCTAAGTTCCACATGAAAGCAGAAATTCTGCAGGGCTAGAAACCAGCACGTAACACTAGCATTATTCCCCTTTTTCTCCCTCATCCACCTGAGGAGGGCATGGTCTGACACATTTAGTTTCCTCTGGTGCTGAAGAGGTTAACGACCCTTTCTATGCTGGTCATAAACATGCAGCGCCATTTCATCTGCTTGCGATCTAGTCATTACCTCTTCCTATAAAAATTGGTCAGACTTTCTTGTACCTACTGGTGAAAGATTCGTCTTCCTGTGCTGTGTGCTAAAGCTAAGTGGTTGCAGCAGAGTTGTTGTTGTAGTAGTGTTCTCTGATTTACTGTAGTACGTGTGTGTTTATCTCCTGGTCCTTGTTCCCATTTAGTTTATTCCTCCCTGTCTCTATCCTCCTCCCTATTGTTGGTTAGTGCTTTTGAATTATAGAGGTTTTCTGTTTCCCTGTTTTGTCTTTGTGTCTTGTTTACCTTACATTTCTATCCAATGCCTCATGGGGTGGGGGAGGGGGCAATAAAGTATTTGTATATGTACTGAATCAGTATTTCCCTACATTTACAGGGGGCAATTTTATATATCTTTTTTTCATTATGCTGCTCATCATTTATGAATTCCCTGCATTATATTGTTTCCTCCCGACTCCTGCATTTTTTCCCTTGTTCAGAGATTCTATTGTTATTTGTCTTTTTCATGTTATGTAATTTTAATAAATATTTAATTAATTTTGAATCGTGTTTCACACTATTGGTTTTCTATCCTTAAAGGTCACATGATAAACATAATTTAAACTATATATGTTAATCTTTTTTAACCTCTTCACTTCCGGAGCTTTTTTCGGTTTTGCGTTTTTATTTTTCGCTCCCCTCCTTCCCAGAGCCATAACTTTTTTTATTTTTCTGTCAATATGGCCGTGTGAGGGCTTATTTTTTGCCGGACGAGTTGTACTTTTGAACTACTCCATTGGTTTTACTGTGTCATGTACTAGAAAACGGGCAAAAAATTCCAAGTGCAGTGAAATTGTTTGGCTTTTTTGCTAGGTTCACTAAATGCTAAAACTGAGCTGCCATTTTGATTCTCCAGGTCAATACGAGTTCATAGACACCAAACATGTCTAGGTTCTTTTTTATCTAAGTGGTGAAAAAAAATTCCAAATTTGGTTAAAAAAAACATAATTGCTAAATTTTCCGTTACCCGTAGCGTCTCCATTTTTTGTGATGTGGGGTTGGGTGAGGGCTTATTTTTTGCGTGCCGAGCTGATGTTTTTAATAATACCATTTTGGTGCACACACGTACTTTTAATCGCCCTCTTGTTGCATTTTAATGCAATGTCGCGACGACCAAAAAAATGTAATTCTGGCGTTTTGACTTTTTTTTCTCGCTACGCCGTTTAGCAGTCAGGTTAATCCTTTTTTTCATTGATAGATCGGGCGATTCTGAATGCGGCGATACCAAATATGTGTAGGCTTGATTTTTTTTTTTATTGCTTTATTTTGAATGGGGCAATACTTTTTTTTACTTTTGCCATGCTTCAATAGCCTCCATGAGAGACTAGAAGCTGGCACAGCTTGATCAGCTCTGCTACATAGAGGCAATGTTCAGTTCGACTCTGTGTAGCTGAATTGCTGACTTGCTATGAGCGCCGACCACTGGGTGGCGCTTATAGCAATCTGGCACTGACAACCATAGAGGTCTCAAGGAGACCTCTGGTTGTCATGCTGACGAATCGATGACCTCTGATCACGTGACGGGGTCACCGCTGCACTTATTTCCGGCCCGATGGATGGAAGTGCGATTTAAATGCCGCTGTCAGAGTTTGACAGTGGCATTTAACTAGTTAATAGATCACGATTCCACCCGCGGCTATTACTGGCACATGTCAGCTGTTCAAAACAGCTGACATGTCCCGGAAAAGATGTGTGCTCACCGCCAGAGCCCATATCAAAGCGGGGGATACCGACATCAGCATACTATTACGCCCGATGTCGGTAAGGGGTTAAAATGTGGTGACCAGAACTGGACACAGTTTTCTAGATGAGGCCTGACCAAGGATGAGTACAGGGGGATAATTACTTCACGTGATCTAGGCTCTATTGTTATCTTAATACATCCTAGAACTGTGTTTGCCTTTTTGCTCCTGCATCACACTGTTGACTCATGTGCAGTCTGTGATCTACTAGTATACCTAAGTCTTTTTAACACGTGCTGTTACTTAGTTCTATTCCTCCCATTCTATACTGTCTATATTTCTGTCTATCTATATCATTGTCTATCTATTATCTATCTCTATAGATCCAACTGGAAAAAAGAGACTCTCTTCTCCAATGATTAATGTGAAAATCCTTTATTGGTACATCAATTCAAAGGGATATACAAATTAAAACCATTTAAAAAGAGAAAATAGGGGAATATGTAGGATCCATAAAATAGACTCAGGGCACAATATAAAATGGAAATATCAGATGGATAGGTATACACACATAGAATATAAATAACATTTAAATTACGGATGGTAGTGTGATGCATAGAGCATGTATAAACACAAAAGAAAGTAAATGGTGTGTGCCAATAATGCTCCAAGGTGTGACAGTACAGGAGTCTCACAAAGCGAAAACTAAGCCATTGCATATAAATGAGCTGACCAAGGTGCGAAATCAAATAACAACCACACATATCCTAATATGTTTACACCAGTAAGCGATGCAGGAGAATAGTTATCATATGAACGTGACCAGGGGGCAATTGACTCTCATATTGACACTGAGGTCAAATAGGGTTATTATTATCTATCGCAATAATATTTAGTGATGTCTAAAAACACTACAAAACAGCAGCAAATCCGCAATCATTTTTAGACCTGTGTTTTTGTAGCACTTTTGCCTGACTTCAGTGGGTGAAAAAACGCTGCAAGGATCGACGTGCAGCAGATTTTAATCTGCACCAAATCTGCAAGTCACAAATAAGCAACGTGTGCATGAGACGTCAAGATTCTCAATCACTTTGCTGGAATCAGGAATCGCTTCAGCTTTTTGTGACAAATCCACACGGAAAAAGTGCCGCAAAAAACGCAACATGTGCACATGGCCTAAGTCCTCAGACGTCCGATTTTTTTCATGAAACAAGAAAATGAGGCTGATTATTCTGATCAGAGTTTGATTGGAATGTGGCCCGAGTGTCATTCGATTTTTTTGTACAAGGAGAAATAAAAAAAAAAAAATCTCCACTTGCTCCTTTTTGACCGTCTTTGAAAATCGGTGTCATCAGAACGCCGTCTGATTTTTTTCACGGACTTATTGATTTGCATTGCTGATTTTGATCCGACCCTCGGATCCAAATTAAACATGTCTCCGATATTTTCCGCAGACCACTTGGACGAGGAAAACATTGGACATTTAAATGGCCCCATATACAATCACAGGTATAAAAAACACAGATAGCTCTCGTGTGTGAAATTTGGATGTGTGACTGATCCTTTGCAAAGAGCCTCAGATATCTCATTGTGTGCCAGCTGACAAACTGAGCTCTGCTGCGCCGTCCCCCACGTGGATAGAATGTTACTGATTAGTTTTGATAAATATTTACGCATTACAAGACACAAATATTGAGATCGTAACAAATTATTTACAACATTTTGGCTTTTCTAGCACGAGGATAACATTTCTGCTCTGGGTGGGTTGTTTTCACCACCCAGGAATGTTTAGTGCTCGGCCTCCTCCGTATCTTTTTATATCTCGACTGCCGGATTATTTGCTTTTATTTTGGTGAGATATGTAACTGTGATACATTTTGGAGGCTGATGAAGTTCCCACCCGCCCCCATAGATCAGGGGTCATTTGTAGAAAGTGCAGCATTCGGTGGCAACTCGGCTTTGTGTTAGGGCCACAATTTGGGTTTGGATGGAGGAAAATTGAGGCTAGCAAAAACAAAAAGCAAAACACAAAAAGGTTAATATAAGCTTTGGTCGGTTAGGCCTCAGTATACTAGTAACTACAGCCCCCAGTCAGAACATGAAGGGACACCTAATCATTTGGGAAAAGCAAGCTAGCCACAATCTGACCAAGCCTCAAGTTGTCCTCCTACCACTTCTTCTGGTACTCATCTTTCTGGTAGCCAGGTCAGTTCCTCAAGTAGTGCCTGTCCATTGTCGTCAATACCATCATCATCCTCCTTTACTGCCTCGGTTCCCTCGACAGTTAACCATTTGTGTGTTCATTTGTGTAGAAGCATAACTTTCCTGGTAAAATCCTGCGCACGATTGTGCCCCCTTGGCCAGGACTGGCAAAACATAAGAGGCTGTTGTAGTGTTATTTTCTGTCACTAACTTACTTGGTTGGAGAGGATAACACTGGTCAACAGCATTTTTGGTGCCAAAGATATTTCATCGAATTTAGGGTATTTTTGGGGTGCTGATTCTGAATATGTCATCAGTTTTGCCAGATTGGCTCAAGTTTTTGAGATTTTTGGTATCTTATTTATAGCACTTGTTGGTAAATGCGACGCATCATCTCATTAATTTCTTTGGATTAGTACTTGAACTGAGCAGTTCTCAATATAGTTTTGTGTTAATTAGTGTTCTAAAAGTTTGTTCATAGCTTGATTTTTGCACTAACTTTATGTTGTTGTCTGTTTTCCAGTGAAAAGCATGAACTCATCAAGAAGAAGTTGTCTTAACGATCCAGACTCATTCTGTTACATTTGTGGTGAATACACACTGCCAAAACATAGAAGAAACATAACAGACTTCGTAAAAAAAGTGTATTTTGCCTATTTTGGGGTTATGCTTGGGGACCAAGACAAGTTTTGGGCACCACACATAGTGTGCAAAGCATGTATCGAATTATTACGAAAATGGAGCAAAGGACAAAGAAAAAGCTTCAAATTTGGTGTTCCAATGGTGTGGAGAGAGCCAAAAAATCATCATGATGACTGTTATTTATGGTAAACACAGGTACAGGCACATCTTCACAATGAGGGACAGGCCTTCTTGCAGATTCCATGTTACTCCCATTTTCGTTTCTTATGCTTATTGAATCCTTGCACTTGCACTGCACAGAAATAACAGTCATCATGATGATTTTTTGGCTCTCTCCACACCATTGGAACACCAAATTTGAAGCTTTTTCTTGGTCCCCAAGCATAACCTCAAAATAGGCAAAATACACTTTTTTTACAAAGTCTGTTATGTTTCTTCTATGTTTTGGCAGTGTGTATTCACCACAAATGTAACAGAATGAGTCTGGATCGTTAAGACAACTTCTTCTTGATGAGTTCATGCTTTTCACTGGAAAACAGACAACAACATAAAGTTAGTGCAAAAATCAAGCTATGAACAAACTTTTAGAACACTAATTAACACAAAACTATATTGAGAACTGCTCAGTTCAAGTACTAATCCAAAGAAATTAATGAGATGATGCGTCGCATTTACCAACAAGTGCTATAAATAAGATACCAAAAATCTCAAAAACTTGAGCCAATCTGGCAAAACTGATAGCATATTCAGAATCAGCACCCCAAAAATACCCCAAATTCATTAAAATATTTTGGACACCAGAAAAAAAAATTTTTTTTGTTGACCTGTGTAATCGACCAGGAATCAAACCATAAGTCTCCATTTCCAATGGTCTGGACACTATAGAAGGAGCAAAAAGTAGCATACAAAAGTGATAGGATGAACAATGACACAAGAATGGATGATCATCCTCAAGTCCTGGCCACTACATGCATCCAGGAAAGTAAATGCACCTGGGCCCTGGATCTTAAGGGGCCCCAAAAGTGCCTTTGGCCCATATGAAGAGACCAATGCTATTAAAGACTTGTGGGCCCCTTTGGAGCCTTTGTGTTGGGGCCCATGAGAGTCAAGTTATGCCACTACATCCATTGTTTATAAAATGCAGGGTCAGCCAGGTTTGGCATGGACCATGGGCCTGGGCAGGTAAATTCTTAGTAGGTCCTTGTACAGAAAATTTCAGTAGTTCTCCCGGATTTATAGGCAGCAACTGAATGGTCTGTGTGATGCCAAAAGACTTAGAGCAGTGTTTCTCAACTCCAGTCCTCAAGACCCACCAACAGGCCATGTTTTCAGGATTTCCATAGGTGATGGAGTTAATGCTGGAGCAGATGATGAAATTATCACCTGTGCAATACTAAGACCTCCTGAGAACTTGACCTGTTGGTGAGTCTTGAGGACCGAAGTTGAGAAACACTGACTTAGAGGGATCATTTTGGTCTGTTTTTCAATTTTAAAACGCATGAAAAGTCTGACAACGCATTGTTGTTAATCCAAAGCCACGCCTGGGACCACGGAAGGTTAGATATTCACAAGCCTCCCGTTGAGTGGCCATAGACTTCCGACCTGGCCGATGGACTGGAGACCTGCGAATCGATCTGTCCATCTCTAGCCGGCATCGGATCTTGATGGTTTCCCCCGTCCAGGTGCATTCAGCGCGGCAGAACATTCCTCAGACAGCCATTAATAACATCATTACGAGCAGCCACCGCTTGTATGTGCGGAGATCTCTGCACATGGCTCATACTCATTACTAAATTAAAGGCACAGAATGACTAAGCACAGGCGCTCGGAGGACCCTTGACGTGGCCAAACATTTAAGTGCACCTTCCCACCTACTTACTTTCCATCTCCAAGCCAGGGCTGTCAATCAAATAAGAGGTGGTGGAGACATCGGGGAAATAAGCAAGTGGGGTGCCATTAAAGGGGCACTTAAATGTTTGGCCAGGACAAGGGTGCACCGAGTGCCTGCGCTTGGTTTGAACAGACTCCATTTAATGTAGATGTTATGAAAATCTTGTTTCCAATTTTGCACATCGTTAACATGTCTATCGCTCCTCGGATTTCTTAAATTCCATGACTTTCCCATTTCACTTATGAGGAGTATAGAATTCATAGTAAATAAAGCATAGTGAGCGACGCATCTGTGGTACTTTCCATCCGTGTGTTGCTTTGGTTTCAACTGGCAGCAAATTTTCAGCAGGGCGTACATCCTGCTGGTGAAAAGAATGCCGTCTGTTCCAGGGAGCGACTGCCCATTGTTAAGCCTCTATGCCAATATTCATAAATCTCTCCATTTTCTTTTCCCTTGAACTCTGGCTGTCGTACTATAAGAGTTATTTTTGAGGTTTGCACACGAATAATAGGACTCGTTCTCACGAGTGTATATTTGATCCGCATGGTATCCTTGTGCAAAATGGACGATATGCCGACAGCACCCCGACCAATGCAAGCCAATCAGGTAGCTCACATGAACATATCTACATCCAGAACGATTATCCTGGTGATAAAAAATGGATGATGTCATACTCATGTGAACTTGGCCATAGCTAAAGCAATGAATGCTGCCCAAAGAGTTCCATGGCAAGTCACGCCCTGCTGCTGCATATGTCGGGTCATTTATAATGTTAGAATAACAATGGTGTACAGTAGGCTATGGAGAAATTTACAACTGGCACTATGGCGGTGTAGGCGCAATGTTCTCCAGGAAGCAAAAAGTCAGTAGGAGCACACACAAGAATCTGGTCTGTCCACAAAGAATGTGTGTCAGAGGTGCGGTCAGCTCATATTATGCAGGTACTGACAGTGCTACAGTGGGGAAAAAAAGGATTTAGTCAGCCACCAATTGTGCAAGTTCTCCCACTTAAAAAGATGAGAGAGGTCTGTAATTGACATCATAGGTAGACCACAACTATGAGAGTCACAATGAGAAAACAAATCCAGAAAATCACCTTGTCTGATTTAGCAAGATTTATTTTGTAAATTATGGTGGAAAATAAGTATTTGTCATTAACAAAATATATTTGGATGTCTTGGTGGCTATGCCGGGTACTGCAGGTTAGTATAGAAGATGTTCAGCACAGCCTAAAGGGGGAGGTGCATAGATATAGGTTCCCAAACCTTAGTACGTGGAATATTTACAACTAGCACACTCCAATAGATGTGATTAGGGTTGAGCGACTTTGACTTTTTTAGGGTCGAGTCATGTTTCGCGAAACCCGACTTTTTGAAAAGTCGAGTAGGGCGAAATCGGCCGATTACTGCGAAAAGTCGAGGATCGTCCGGAACACGAAACCCTATGCACGTCAATGGGGAAAATTAATTATTTTTTTTTCTTTTTTTTTTCTTTCTCTCTCTCTCTCTCTCTCTCCCCTCCGTCTCAGCACAGAAAATCTCGTGTTACACATTGCAAATCCCTACTGCGCACAAGCGATAAAATGATGATAGGCGTGCACGCCCCTAACCCCTATGTCTTCACTCTGCCCACACTCCTTCATTGGCTGAAAAAATGGCGCTAAATGCGTCATACGAAACGCGACTTTTGCGCCAAGATCGCGTACCGCATGGCCGACCCCACACAGGGATCGGGTCGGGTTTCATGAGACGCCGACTTTGCCAAAAGTCGGCGACTTATGAAAATGACCGATCCATTTCGCTCAACCCTAGATGTGATGCAAAAGGGGTTTAATATACAGTATATACAGTAGTCACAAACGTTTCGGTCTGCAACGGACCTTCATCAGTGTGCTAAAAGTAATGGTACAAATGGTAAAACCCCGGTAGAAATTAGTTAATTTGCATCAAAAAAATAGTGAGTATACTGGGAACATATATGCCAGTGTTGAGTGGCAGGTCAGTCCGACTCGCGGGAGAGGAAGAGGCACGAGAGCTACGCGGTGTCCAACGCAAGTAGAGTATACTCACTACTGTTTTGATGCAAATTAACTAATTTCTACTGGGGTTCTACCATTTGTACCATTACATTTAGCACACTGATGAAGGTCCATTGCAGACCGAAACGTTTGTGACTACTGTATGTATATTAAACCCCTTTTGCATCACATCTATTGGAGTGTGCTAGTTGTAAATATTCCGGGTACTGTAGGTTAGTCACATGACGCTACAGTACCAGGCACAGACACAATGATGTATAGAGCGCTGTACCAGTCAAGGACACCTACACATTACACCTGTGGCCTCCCTCTCCTGAGCTGGAAATTACATTTAAAGGCTTCCCCAGAGATTTCATACGGTGATGTCACAGCACAGGGAAAATCTACTATATAATTGTCTAAGGGTCACTTCCGTCTGTCTGTCTTTCTTTCTGTCTGTCTGTCTGCCACGGATATTCATTGGTCGCGGCCTCTGCCTGTCATGGAAATCCAAGTCACTGATTGGTTGCAGCAAAACGGCCACGACCAATCAGCGATGGGCACAGTCTGGCGGCAAAATGGCCGCTCCTTCCTCCCCGCAGTCAGTGTCCGCTCCATAATCCCCACCAGGCAGCGCTCACACAGGGTTAATGGCAGCGGTAATGGACCGCGTTATGCCGCGGTGTAATGCACTCCGTTATCGCTGCTATTAACCCTGTGTGACCAACTTTTTACTATTGATGCTGCCTATGCGGCATCAATAGTTAAAAGATCTAATGTTAACAATAATAAAAAATAAAAAAAATCGTTATATACTCACCGTCCGTCGGCCCCCGGATCAGGAACCGGCCTTCCCCGCTCCTCTCGACGCTCCGGTGACTGCTCCATGCATTGCGGTCTCGCGAGATGATGACGTAGCGGTCTCGCGAGACCGTTACGTCATCATCTCGTGAGACCGCAATGCACTCTTGGGACCGGAGCGCGCGAGGAGCGTTGGTAACCGCTTCACTTGGATCCGGGGGCCAACGGAAGGTGAGTATATAACTACTTTTTATTTTAATTCTTTTTTTTTAACAGGGATATGATGCCCACATTGCTATATACTGCGTGGGCTGTGCAATATACTACGTGGGCAGTGCAATATAATACGTGGGCTGTGCAATGTACTACGTGGGCTGTGCAATATACTACATGGGCTGTGCAATATAATACGTGGGCTGTGTAATATAATACGTGGGCTGTGCAATGTACTACGTGGGCTGTGCAATATACTACGTGGGCTGTGCAATATAATACGTGGGCTGTGCAATGTACTACGTGGGCTGTGCAATATACTACGTGGGCTGTGCAATATACTACGCGGCTGTGCAATATAAAACGTGGGCTGTGCAATATAATACGTGGGCTGTGCAATATAATACGTGGGCTGTGCAATATAATACGTAGGCTGTGCAATATACTACTTGGGCTGCTATATACTACGTGGGCTGTGCAATGTACTACGTGGGCTGTGCAATAGCCTACGTGGGCTATGCAATATACTACGTGGGCTGCTATATACTATGTGGGCTGTGCAATATACTATGTGGGCTGTGCAATGTACTACGTGGGCTGTGCAATGTACTACGTGGGCTGTGCTATGTACTACGTGGGCTGTGCAATATACTACATGGGCTGTGCAATATACTATGTGGGCTGTGCAATATACTACGTGGGCTGCGCAATATACAACGTGGGCTGTGTTATACACTACGTGGCCTCTGTGTTATACACTACGTGGGCTGTGTTATACACTACGTGGGCTGTGTTATACACTACGTGGGCTGTGTTATATACTTCGTGCATGGGCTGTTATATACTATGTGAGCTGTGTTATATGTTATGTGGGCTGTTATAAACTACGTGAGCTGTGTTATATGCTACGTGGGCTGTTATACACTCCGTGGGCTGTGCTATATGCTACGTGGGCTGTGCTTTATACTCTGTGGGCTGTGCTATATACTACGTGGCTGTGCTATATACTATGTAGCTGTGCTATTTACTACGTGGGCTGTTATATACTACGTGGGCTGTTATATACTACATGGCCGGCCACGAACAATCAGCGACAGGCGCAGTCCGGCCACGAATTGGCGCGGGATTTGAACCACGCTTCGCTAATTGGTCGCGGCTGGCCGAATCCTGTGTATTCAATGTATTATTCTAAAATCTTCATAAATAAACTACATACATATTCTAGAATACCCGATGCGTTAGAATCCGGCTACCACCTAGTAAATACATAAATACATTGCCCAAATTATCAGCTGTAATCTGAAAAAAAAATGAGCAGCCATAACTGGTGAAACAAATTCTTTCACAATGCCAATGAAATACAGTAAATGGGCCATGTGTGTACTGCACACATTTGCTGGGACTCCTGGATCAATAGCTGCTCTTTGTCACAGCTCTTGGCTTTGGTAACGAATGAGTATCTAAAATAAAGTACACCCGTCCTTTTACAATCACTAGCTGTTAGAAGCTAGACAACCTGCTAAATTCCTAAAAGTTATAATGACATAATGTGCAAGAAAAGATTTTTTTTTTCTGTTTTGTGCTTTTTATAACTGGTTCATATGTGACATTATACTGTTTATCATCCTGCATTTTATGCCCTGTGATCAATATCACTTTATCCGGAATGTGAATGATTTTTTCATGTTGCTTGTGCTCTTCCTCCTGTTATTAACCACATATAGTCCACAGAGACATGGGAAATGTATAATAAAAAACTGAACTATGGATAAAGGCCAATTACAGGTTGGAAATTATAAATGTCTGAGTAAGTTAACGCCCTATTAAATGTAACAATACTCTTTTGTGCCACACTAAATAAATAGGGGACTTGGGGTCTTTCCCTATCAGTCATGGGGATCTGGGAGGGGAGAAGATGGCAGGGAGACGCACAGTGGCCAAGACACATCATCCCCTTATTACTTTTCAAAGTATGTTTAATCTAAAGCACCAGAACATTTTAGAGTAAAACATACACGGCTGCAAAGAATAATCTAAAAATACAAGCTGAAAAATCAAAATAAACACAATTATAAAAAAAAAGTCCTAAAACATTAAAAATATTAAACTTGTTGGGTCAACCTCCCAAAGAGATTTTCTGATCGATGTTGAGTCTGACTCCAAGCTCAATGAAGGCACCAAAATATATTTGGATGTGTTGGTGGCTATGCCGGGTACTGCAGGTTAGTCACATGACGCTACAGTACCAGGCACAGACACAATGATGTATAGGGTGCTGTACAAGTCAAAACACCTACACATTACACCTGTGGCCTCCCTCTCCTGAGCTGGAAATTACATTTAAAGGCTTCCCCAGACTGATGTCCACAGGTCGGGCCGGTCCTTTTGTCTGCCCTTATTCACACACTGAGGTCAACTCTGACACATGGTAAGGTTTTTAATATTAGACAGGGTAGGACCATCCCGATCAGGGTCACTTTGTCGACGGTGGGATGGCTTTTATGCTATTTTTGATCAAAAACAGTGTTACTAAGAACCCTGAGTTATTTAAATGCACTTTTGCTTTTTTACTTACTTAGCTACAGCAGGGTTTTTGCTCATTTTGTTTCTTGTAGGTTTTTTAGGAGCTTTTATAACCTTCTCATTCTGCAACTACAATTCCCAAAAAGTTGGGACGCTGTGCAAACTGTAAATAAAACAATAATGCAATGATTTGGAAATCTTTTATTGCCATATGTATTCACAACTGAACATGGAACACAGATAAGAAGATGAATGTTGGACATTTTTACATTTCATTTGAAAAAATAACTCCTTTAGAAATTGAGGCAGCAACACATATCAAAAACATTGAGACACAGTTAATAAAAGACTGGAAAAGTAAGTGGTACTAATGAAAAACAGCTAGAGGGTCAGTTTTCAAATAAGTCACACTACTGTGAAAAAATGGCATGTTAAAGAGGCAGAGTCTCCCAGAAGCAAAGATGGTCAGAGGTCTCAATCTGTGACCAACTGTGTCTACAAATTGTATAATGATTTCAGAAAAATGTTTGTCAGAGTAAAATTGCAAATACTTTGAATATAAAATATACTACAGTACATAACATCATCAAAAGGGTCAGAGATTCTGGAGAAATCAATGTGCATTAGGGACAAGACTGACAGTCAGTATTGGATGCTTGTGACGTACAGGCCCTCAGACACTGTGTCTTGTGGACTCAAAAGGAGAGGGACTATCCAGATTGTTTTCAGCACACAGTTTCTGCATCTCTGATGGTATGGGGGGCATTAATGCGTATGGTATGGGCCTTTAACACATCTTGGAAGGCGCTAGCAATGCTGAGCATTATACCATTCATCCTAACTTTTGAAGAACTAAAATTGTGCGGCACACTGTGGCAAATATTGACCACGTTCCATGCCACACCCCAATCCAAACCTGTAAAATCTGCTTCTGGGTTCACTGCCTGCAGTACAGCTCAACATTACCAAATTCTCCTATCTCCACCAATGTGGACTGTGGTTTGTAGCTTGATCTGCTGGCTGCAAACCTGGAGGTTGTGAGTTTGATTCTCAGTGGAGACAAGAGAATTGTTCATATAATTTTTGGTGGAGACCAGAGAAAAAAAAGTTTATTAAATTCAGGATCCAAGAAGTATAGTTTCTCCTTGCGGAGAGTGACATGTTAAGCATGTCGAGATGAGGAGACTTAAAGCCGCAATGCCACAATGCAAATTGTCTCTTCAGAGAGGAAGAGGACTAGAACTCTAGTGCCACCTATTGGAAGTAGCAATCCTAACAGTCACTGTCGACCCTTTATCGAGCCTTGTCACATGACTTAGAATAAAAGCCAATCCAGAATCTCAATTTGCAGACACTGTGTTTTGGGGTACTGCCCCTCGTCAGTGCAAAGTGGAGATCTGGTTTGGCTGAGTGAGAGGCGTCTGACCGGGATCCAAGAAGTATCGTTTCTCCTTGCACTTGTGAGCAGAGAGATGCGGCCCTGCCTCCGAAGAGGAACTATGGAGCCAGTGAAATGAGTCTGAGGTATTGGGGCAGCAGGACCGAGCCCTCAAATAGGGACAATCCTGCTTAATCCAGGATGGTTAGGAGCTATGGAACAACATATGCTTATAGCTAGATAATATCTATTTCAGGGAAGGCCTTCCATATTTCACAAAAATGCTAAACCACATACTGCATCCATCACAACAGTATGGCTTCCCAAAAGAAGAGTTCAGGTGATAAACCAGCCACCTGAAGTCCAGACTTTTTGCAAATAGAAAACATTTGGCATAATATGAAACCAAAAATCTGGCAAAGACACTAGACTGAGAATCAGCGAGAATTCTACATCAGACAAGAATGGGACAACATTCCTCTCCAAAAAGTCCAGCAATTGGTCTCCTCACTTCCTAGACATTTACAGACTGTTGTACAGGAAGAAGGGGAGGCTACACAATGGTAGACACGGCCATGCCCCAACTTCTTTAAGATATGTTGCTGACATTCATTTCAAATTAAATTCAAATTAGTTAGTTTTTTTCAAATGAAATGTAAAAATGTCCAACTGTCAACTTCCGATCTCTTATCTGTGATCTGCTCCTTTATTGATGGAATCACTGACCAGGTAGATCAGGGAAATGCGGTGTATATAGTATATCTTGACTTCAGCAAAGCATTTGATAAAGTATCTCATAGTATCCTTATCGAAAAAATGACCAAGTATGGGATTGACAAGTCTACGGTTAGGTGGATTCATAACTTGGCTCAGTGATCGTTCTCAAAGAGTGATAATAAAATGGTTGCATATCCAATTGGAAGAATGTTTCAAGTGGTGTACCACAAGGCTCTGCCCCAGCCCCAGTGTTGTTCAACATTTTTATAAATTATCTAGAAAAGGGAACTGAAGGTAAACTAACCAAATTTGCAGATGCTGCAAAGCAAGGAGGGATAGATACCACTAGAGAAGACAGAAAGGATTCAGAAGGATCTAGATAAGCTTGAACAAAGGGTAGCAACTAATAGAATGGTATTTAACAGGGAGAAATGCAAGATTCTATATCAGGGAAAGAAAAGTGAAAATTACATCTACAGAATGGGAGGAATACAACTAAGCAATAGCACTTGTGAAAAAGACTTGGGTACACTAATAGATCACAGACTGCAGATGAGTCAACAGTGTGATGCAGCAGCTAAAAAGAGAAATACAGTTTTGGTATGTATTAATAGAAGCATAGAGTCTAGATCACGTGAAGTAATTATCCCACTCTACTCCTCCTTGGTCAGGCCTCATCTGGAATACTGTGTCCAGTTCTGGGCACCATATTTAAAAAAAAGACATTAAAAAAACTGCTACCAAGATGGTGAGCGGTGTTGTGAATTCCGTTCTCGAACTCCCTCCTGTGGTCATGAATGGTACTTCGAGTTCTGTCCGTGGACTCCCTCTGGTGGCTGTGAGTGGAACTGCTGGTTCTGAGGTTCCTTCCTCAGCTGCCTTCGTTTGCGGCTAGGCTGGTTTCTCTATTTAACTCCACTCAGATCGTTACTCCATGCCAGCTGTCAATGTATCTGCACTGGTTCAGATCTCTCTCGGATCTTTCTGATGACCTGTCTACTCCAGCAGAAGCTAAGTCCCTGCTAGTTCATTTGTTGTTCATTGTGTACTGAATATATATTTCTTAGTACTTGCTAAGTTCTAGTCCAGCTTGCTAACATGATATTGCCTTGCTAGCTGGAAGCTCTGGGTTGCAGAGTGGCACCTCCGCACCGTGAGTCGGTGCGGGGGTCTTTTTGCACGCTCTGCGTGGCTTTTTGTAGATTTTTGTGCTGACCGCATAGATCCCTTTCCTATCCTCAGTCTATTTAGTAAGTCTGGCCTCCTTTGCTGAAACTTGTTTCATCCCTGTGTTTGTGACTTTCCTCTTAACTCACAGTTAATATATGTGGGGGGCTTCCTTTACCTTTGGGGAATTTTCTCTGAGGCAAGGAAAGGCTTATTTTCCTATCTTTAGGGGTAGTTAGCTCTTAGGCTGTGAAGAGGCGTCTAGGGAGAGTTAGGTACGCTCCACAGCTATTTCTAGTGTGTGTGTTATAGGATTAGGATTGCGGTCAGCAGAGTTCCCACTTCCCAGAGCTTGTCCTGTTTTTTAGTTTAACCATCAGGTCATTCCAGGTGCACCTAACCACCAGGTCCATAACAGTACAGCTGGCCAACAAAGTGTTAATGCATCTCAATAGAGGGATAAGAGAAGTTCTGAGACCATTTTTTTTTCTTTGCAGTGTGTTTTGTCTTTCTTTTCCCCTTAAACTCTGGGTGGTTCAGGACTCAGGTGTAGATATGGACATTCAAGGTCTGTCCTCTTGTGTTGATCAACTCACTGCAAGGGTACAAAACATTCAAAATTATGTAGTTCAGAATCCTATGTTAGAGCCTAGAATTCCAATTCCTGATTTGTTTTCTGGGGATAGATCTAAATTTCTGAATTTCAAAAATAATTGTAGACTGTTTCTTGCTTTGAAACCCCGCTCCTCTGGTGACCCCATTCAGCAAGTAAAAATCATTATTTCTTTGTTACGTGGTGTGTTGTGAATTTACTTTTTGGCTCCCTCTAGTGGCTACTAGTGATATGACTCTGGGTTTGTCAGTCATTCCTTTTATGCTCACCTGGGTCGTTAGGTCAGGGGTGTTGCTATATAAGCTCCCTGGACCTTCAGTTCAATGCCTGGCAACGTTGATATCAGAGCTAATCTGTAGTGCTCTTGTCTACTGATCCTGGTTCCTGCTTGATTAAGCTAAGTCTGCTTTTTTGCTTTTTGCAATTCGTTATTGTTTGCATTTTTTGTCCAGCTTGTATATTATCTGTATCCTGACCTTGCTGGAAGCTCTAGGGCGGCTGGTGTTCTCCCCCCGGGCCGTTAGACGGTTCGGGGGTTCTTGAATCTCCAGCGTGGATTTTTTGATAGGGTTTTTGTTGACCATATAAGTTATCTTACTATATTCTGCTATTAGTAAGTGGGCCTCTCTGTGCTAAACCTAGTTCATTTCTGTGTTTGTCATTTCCTCTTACCTCACCGTTATTATTTGTGGGGGGCTTGTATCCTACTTTTGGGGTCCTTTCTCTGGAGGCAAGAGAGGTCTTTGTTTTCCTCTTCTAGGGGTAGTTAGCTCTCCGGCTGGCGCGAGACATCTAGCGACCAACGTAGGCATGTTCCCCGGCTACTTCTAGGGTTGGCGTTAGGAGTAGATATATGGTCAACCCAGTTACCACTGCCCTATGAGCTGGATTTTTGTACTTTGCAGACTTGCTGATATCTCTGAGACCCTCGCCATTGGGGTCATAACAGTTTGCCAGGCCAGTACTAAATGTTAAATGCATTGCAGAAGTGGGATTATAAGAAAGAAAGCTCTGAGGTTTTTTTTTTCTCTCTCTCATTTTTTTTTTTTTTTCTTTTCCCCTTTACCTTTGAGTGGCTTGTGATTGCTGCAGACATGAATGTCCAGACCTTGATTACATGTGTGGACCAGCTTGCTGCTCGTGTGCAGGGCATACAAGATTATGTTACCAGAAATCCTATGTCAGAACCTAAGATACCGATTCCTGAACTGTTTTCCGGAGACCGATTTAAGTTTAGAAATTTCATGAATAATTGTAAATTGTTTTTGTCCCTGAGACCCTGTTCCTCTGGAGACTCCGCTCAGCAAGTGAAAATTGTTATTTCTTTTTTACGGGGCGACCCTCAGGATTGGGCTTTCTCGCTGGCGCCAGGAGATCCGGCATTGGCTGATATTGATGCGTTTTTTCTGGCGCTTGGTTTGCTTTATGAGGAACCCAATCTTGAGATTCAGGCAGAAAAAGCCTTGCTGGCTATGTCTCAGGGCCAGGACGAGGCTGAGGTGTATTGCCAAAAATTTCGGAAATGGTCCGTGCTGACCCAGTGGAACGAGTGTGCATTGGCTGCAAATTTTAGAAATGGCCTTTCTGAAGGCATTAAGAATGTGATGGTGGGTTTTCCCATTCCCACAGGTCTGAATGATTCCATGGCCCTGGCTATTCAAATTGACCGGCGGTTGCGGGAGCGCAAAACCGCAAATTCCCTCATGGTGTTATCTGAACAGGCACCTGATTTAATGCAATGTGATAGAATCCTGACTAGAAATGAGCGGAAAATTCATAGACGCCAGAATGGCTTGTGTTACTACTGTGGTGATTCTGCACATGTTATCTCAGCATGCTCTAAGCGTCTTACTAAGGTTGTTAGTCCTGTCGCCATTGGTAATTTGCAACCTAAGTTCATTCTATCTGTAACTTTGATTTGCTCACTGTCATCGTATCCTGTCGTGGCGTTTGTAGATTCAGGTGCTGCCCTGAGTCTTATGGATCTGTCATTTGCCAAGCGTTGCGGTTTTGTTCTTGAGCCATTAGAAAATCCTATCCCTCTTAGGGGTATTGACGCTACGCCATTGGCAGAAAATAAGCCGCAGTTTTGGACACAGGTTACCATGTGCATGACTCCTGAACATCGGGAGGTGATACGTTTTCTTGTTCTGCATAAGATGCATGATTTGGTTGTTTTGGGGTTGCCATGGTTACAGACCCATAATCCAGTCTTGGACTGGAAGGCAATGTCAGTGTCAAGTTGGGGCTGTCATGGAATTCATGGAGATTCCCTGCCCGTGTCTATTGCTACTTCTACGCCTTCGGAAGTTCCGGCGTATTTGTCTGATTATCAGGATGTCTTCAGTGAGTCTAGGTCAAGTGCATTACCTCCTCATAGGGAATGTGACTGTGCTATAGATTTGATCCCAGGCAGTAAATTTCCTAAGGGAAGACTGTTTAATCTGTCGGTACCTGAACATACCGCGATGCGTTCATATATCAAGGAGTCTCTGGAGAAGGGGCATATCCGTCCTTCTTCTTCCCCTCTTGGTGCGGGATTCTTTTTTGTGGCTAAAAAGGACGGATCTTTGAGGCCTTGTATTGACTATCGGCTTTTGAATAAGATCACTGTCAAATTTCAGTATCCTTTGCCGTTGTTGTCAGACTTGTTTGCCCGGATTAAAGGTGCCAAGTGGTTCACCAAGATAGACCTTCGTGGTGCGTACAACCTTGTGCGCATTAAGCAAGGAGATGAATGGAAAACCGCATTCAATACGCCCGAAGGTCATTTTGAGTACTTGGTGATGCCATTTGGGCTTTCTAATGCACCTTCAGTTTTTCAGTCCTTTATGCATGACATTTTCCGGAAGTATCTGGATAAATTTTTGATCGTTTATCTGGATGATATTCTGGTTTTTTCTGATGATTGGGACTCGCATGTGGAACAGGTCAGGATGGTTTTCAAGATTTTGCGTGAAAATTCTTTGTTTGTTAAAGGCTCAAAGTGTCTTTTTGGTGTACAGAAGGTTCCCTTTTTAGGGTTCATTTTTTCCCCTTCTGCTGTGGAGATGGACCCAGTCAAGGTTCGAGCTATTCATGATTGGACTCAACCCTCGTCAGTTAAGAGTCTTCAGAAGTTCTTGGGTTTTGCTAACTTCTACCGTCGTTTTATCGCTAATTTTTCTAGCGTTGTTAAACCGTTGACGGATATGACCAAGAAAGGCTCTGATGTGGCTAACTGGGCTCCTGCTGCCGTGGAGGCTTTCCAGGAGTTGAAGCGCCGGTTTACTTCGGCGCCTGTTTTGTGCCAGCCTGACATCTCACTTCCCTTTCAGGTTGAGGTGGATGCTTCGGAGATTGGGGCAGGGGCCGTTTTGTCGCAGAGAGGCCCTGGTTGCTCTACTATGAGACCTTGTGCCTTTTTCTCTAGGAAGTTTTCGCCGGCAGAGCGAAATTATGATGTGGGCAATCGGGAGTTGTTGGCCATGAAGTGGGCATTTGAGGAGTGGCGTCATTGGCTCGAGGGTGCTAAGCATCGTGTGGTGGTCTTGACTGATCACAAAAATCTGATGTACCTCGAGTCTGCTAAACGCCTGAATCCTAGACAGGCCCGCTGGTCATTGTTTTTCTCCCGTTTTGACTTTGTGGTTTCGTATTTACCAGGTTCTAAGAATGTGAAGGCCGATGCTCTGTCTAGGAGCTTTGTGCCTGATGCTCCTGGAGTCGTTGAACCTGTGGGTATTCTTAAGGAAGGAGTTATCCTGTCAGCTATTTCTCCAGATCTGCGACGTGTGTTGCAGAGATTTCAGGCTGGTAGGCCTGACTCTTGTCCACCTGACAGATTGTTTGTGCCTGCTAAATGGACCAGCAGAGTCATTTCCGAGGTTCATTCCTCAGTGTTGGCAGGGCACCCGGGAATTTTTGGCACCAGAGATCTGGTGGCCAGGTCCTTTTGGTGGCCTTCCTTGTCAAGAGATGTGCGGTCATTTGTGCAGTCCTGTGGTACTTGTGCTCGAGCTAAGCCTTGCTGTTCTCGTGCCAGCGGGTTGCTCTTGCCCTTGCCTGTCCCGAAGAGACCTTGGACACACATCTCTATGGATTTCATTTCGGATCTTCCGGTGTCTCAGGGCATGTCTGTCATCTGGGTGATATGTGATCGTTTCTCCAAGATGGTCCATCTGGTTCCTTTGCCCAAACTGCCTTCCTCTTCTGATCTGGTTCCTGTGTTCTTCCAGAACGTGGTTCGTTTGCACGGCATTCCTGAGAATATTGTGTCGGACAGAGGATCCCAGTTTGTTTCCAGGTTCTGGCGATCCTTTTGTGGTAGGATGGGCATAGATTTGTCGTTTTCGTCCGCTTTTCATCCACAGACTAACGGACAAACGGAACAAACTAATCAGACTCTGGAGGCGTATTTGAGGTGTTTTGTCTCTTCTGATCAGGATGATTGGGTGACCTTCTTGCAGTTGGCTGAATTTGCCCTTAATAATCGGGCTAGTTCTGCCACCTTGGTTTCGCCATTTTTCTGCAACTCTGGTTTCCACCCTCGTTTTTCCTCGGGACATGTGGAGCCTTCTGACTGTCCTGGGGTGGATTCTGTGGTGGATAGGTTGCAGCGGATCTGGAATCATGTGGTGGACAACTTGAAGTTGTCACAGGAGAAGGCTCAGCGTTTTGCCAACCGCCGCCGCGGTGTGGGTCCCCGACTTCGCGTTGGGGATTTGGTATGGCTGTCTTCTCGATTTGTTCCTATGAAGGTCTCCTCTCCCAAATTTAAGCCTCGATTCATTGGTCCTTACAAGATATTGGAGATCCTTAATCCTGTATCCTTTCGCCTGGATCTTCCGGTGTCGTTTGCCATTCACAACGTATTTCATAGGTCCTTGTTGCGGCGGTACGTTGTGCCTGTGGTTCCTTCTGCTGAGCCTCCTGCTCCGGTGTTGGTTGAGGGCGAGTTGGAGTACGTGGTGGAGAAGATCTTAGATTCTCGTCTCTCTAGGTGGAGGCTTCAGTACCTGGTCAAGTGGAAGGGCTATGGTCAGGAGGATAATTCCTGGGTGGTCGCCTCTGATGTGCATGCGGCCGATTTAGTTCGTGCCTTTCACGCCGCTCATCCTGATCGCCCTGGTGGTCTTGGTGAGGGTTCGGTGACCCCTCAATAAGGGGGGGGTACTGTTGTGAATTTACTTTTTGGCTCCCTCTAATGGCTACTAGTGATTTGACTCTGGGTTTGTCAGTCATTCCTTTTATGCTCACCTGGGTCGTTAGGTCAGGGGTGTTGCTATATAAGCTCCCTGGACCTTCAGTTCAATGCCTGGCAACGTTGATATCAGAGCTAATCTGTAGTGCTCTTGTCTGCTGATCCTGGTTCCTGCTTGATTAAGCTAAGTCTGCTTTTTTGCTTTTTGCAATTCGTTATTGTTTGCATTTTTTGTCCAGCTTGTATATTATCTGTATCCTGACCTTGCTGGAAGCTCTAGGGCGGCTGGTGTTCTCCCCCCGGGCCGCTAGACGGTTCGGGGGTTCTTGAATCTCCAGCGTGGATTTTTTGATAGGGTTTTTGTTGACCATATAAGTTATCTTACTATATTCTGCTATTAGTAAGTGGGCCTCTCTGTGCTAAACCTAGTTCATTTCTGTGTTTGTCATTTCCTCTTACCTCACCGTTATTATTTGTGGGGGGCTTGTATCCTACTTTTGGGGTCCTTTCTCTGGAGGCAAGAGAGGTCTTTGTTTTCCTCTTCTAGGGGTAGTTAGCTCTCCGGCTGGCGCGAGACATCTAGCGACCAACGTAGGCATGTTCCCCGGCTACTTCTAGGGTTGGCGTTAGGAGTAGATATATGGTCAACCCAGTTACCACTGCCCTATGAGCTGGATTTTTGTACTTTGCAGACTGCCCTATGAGCTGGATTTTTGTACTTTGCAGACTTGCTGATATCTCTGAGACCCTCGCCATTGGGGTCATAACAGTGGTGACCCTCAAGACTGGGCATTCTCCCTTGCGCCTGGAGATCCTGCATTGCTTAATGTAGATGCGTTTTTTCTGGCGCTTGGATTGCTTTATGACGAACCTAACTCTGTGGATCAGGCTGAGAAAATCTTGCTGGCTTTGTGTCAGGGTCAGGATGAAGCGGAGGTATATTGCCAGAAGTTTAGAAAGTGGTCTGTGCTTACTCAATGGAATGAGTGTGCCCTTGCAGCAATTTTCAGAAAAGGTCTTTCTGAAGCCCTTAAGGATGTTATGGTGGGGTTTCCCACGCCTGCTGGTCTGAATGAATCAATGTCCTTGGCCATTCAGATCGATCGGCGCTTGCGTGAGCGCAAGGTTGTGCGCCATTTGGCAGTATCCTCTGAGCAGAGGCCTGAGCCTATGCAAAGTGATAGAACTTTGACCAGAGCTGAACGGCAAGAACACAGACGTCAGAATGGGCTGTGTTTTTACTGTGGTGACTCCACTCATGCTATCTCTGATTGTCCTAAGCGCACTAAGCGGTTCACTAGGTCTGTCACCATTGGTACTGTACAGCCTAAATTTCTTTTGTCCGTTACTCTGATTTGCTCTTTGTCTTCCTACTCTGTTATGGCATTTGTGGACTCAGGCGCAGCCCTGAATTTGATGGACTTGGAGTTTGCCAGGCGCTGTGGTTTTTTCTTGGAGCCCTTGCAGTATCCTATTCCATTAAGGGGAATTGATGCTATGCCTTTGGCCAAGAATAAACCTCAGTACTGGACTCAGTTGACCATGTGCATGGCTCCTGCACATCAGGAAGATATTCGCTTTTTGGTGTTGCATAATTTGCATGATGTGGTCGTGTTGGGTTTGCCATGGCTACAGGTCCATAATCCAGTATTGGATTGGAAATCGATGTCTGTGTCCAGTTGGGGTTGTCAAGGGGTACATGGTGACGTTCCGTTGTTGTCAATTTCTCCTTCTACTCCTTCTGAAGTCCCTGAGTTTTTGTCGGATTACCGAGATGTATTTGATGAGCCCAAATCCAGTGCCCTACCTCCTCATAGGGATTGTGATTGTGCTATTAATTTGATTCCTGGTAATAAATTTCCTAAGGGACGGCTTTTCAATTTATCTGTGCCGGAACACGCCGCTATGCGGAGTTATATAAAGGAGTCCTTGGAGAAAGGGCATATTCGCCCGTCATCATCACCGTTGGGAGCAGGGTTCTTTTTTGTGGCCAAGAAGGATGGTTCTCTGAGACCTTGTATAGATTACCGCCTTCTCAATAAAATCACAGTCAAATTTCAGTACCCCTTGCCTCTACTGTCTGATTTGTTTGCTCGGATTAAGGGGGCTAGTTGGTTCACCAAGATAGATCTACGAGGGGCGTATAATCTTGTGCGTATTAAACAGGGCGATGAATGGAAAACAGCATTTAATACGCCCGAGGGCCATTTTGAGTACCTGGTGATGCCATTCGGGCTTTCTAATGCTCCATCTGTGTTTCAGTCCTTTATGCATGACATCTTCCGAAAGTATTTGGATAGATTCATTATTGTATATTTGGATGATATTTTGGTCTTTTCGGATGATTGGGAGTCTCATGTGAAGCAGGTGAGAATGGTGTTCCAGGTCCTTCGTGCTAATTCTTTGTTTGTGAAGGGGTCTAAATGTCTCTTCGGAGTTCAGAAGGTTTCCTTTTTGGGCTTCATTTTTTCCCCTTCTCCTATCGAGATGGATCCTGTTAAAGTTCAGGCCATTTATGATTGGACTCAGCCTACATCTGTGAAGAGCCTTCAGAAATTCCTGGGCTTTGCTAATTTTTACCGTCGCTTCATCGCTAATTTTTCTAGTGTTGTTAAACCGTTGACTGATTTGACCAAGAAAGGTGCTGATGTGGTGAATTGGTCCTCTGCGGCCGTTGAGGCTTTTCGGGAGTTGAAGCATCGTTTCTCTTCGGCCCCTGTGTTGTGTCAGCCAGATGTTTCGCTCCCTTTTCAGGTCGAGGTTGATGCTTCTGAGATTGGAGCAGGGGCTGTTTTGTCTCAAAGATGTTCTGATGGCTCTGTGATGAAGCCATGTGCTTTCTTTTCTAGAAAGTTTTCGCCTGCTGAGCGTAATTATGATGTTCGGCAATCGGGAGTTGTTGGCTATGAAGTGGGCATTCGAGGAGTGGCGACATTGGCTTGAGGGAGCCAAGCATCGCGCAGTGGTCTTAACGGATCACAAGAATCTGACTTATCTCGAGTCTGCTAAGCGGTTGAATCCTAGACAGGCTCGATGGTCGCTGTTTTTCTCCCATTTCAATTTTGTGGTTTCATACCTTCCGGGTTCTAAGAATGTGAAGGCCAATGCCCTTTCAAGGAGTTTTGTGCCTGATTCCCCGGGAGTTCCTGAGCCGGCTGGTATTCTCAAAGAGGGGGTAATTCTGTCTGCCATCTCACCTGATTTGCGGCGGGTGCTGCAGGAGTTTCAGGCTGATAGACCTGACCGTTGTCCAGCAGAGAAACTGTTTGTCCCTGATAGATGGACTAGTAGAGTTATCTCTGAGATTCATTGTTCGGTGTTGGCTGGTCATCCTGGGATTTTCGGTACCAGAGATTTGATGGCTAGGTCCTTTTGGTGGCCTTCCTTGTCACGGGATGTGCGTTCTTTTGTGCAGTCCTGTGGGACTTGTGCTCGGGCCAAGCCCTGCTGTTCTCGTGCCAGTGGGTTACTTTTGCCCTTGCCAGTCCCGAAAAGGCCTTGGACGCATGTTTCCATGGATTTTATTTCAGATCTCCTTGTCTCTCAAAGGATGTCGGTCATCTGGGTGGTTTGTGATCGCTTCTCTAAGATGGTCCATTTGGTACCCTTGCCTAAATTGCCTTCCTCCTCTGATTTGGTTCCACTATTTTTCCAGCACGTGGTTCGTTTGCATGGCATTCCGGAGAACATCATGTCGGACAGAGGTTCCCAGTTTGTTTCAAGGTTTTGGCAGTCCTTTTGTGCTAAGATGGGCATTGATTTGTCTTTCTCTTCGGCTTTCCATCCTCAGACAAATGGCCAAACCGAACGAACTAATCAGACTTTGGAGACCTATCTGAGATGCTTTGTTTCTGCTGATCAGGATGATTGGGTGACCTTCTTGCCATTGGCTGAGTTCGCCCTTAATAATCGGGCCAGTTCGGCTACTTTGGTTTCGCCTTTTTTTTGTAATTCTGGTTTTCATCCTCGTTTTTCTTCAGGGCAGGTTGAGCCTTTGGACTGTCCTGGTGTGGATTCTGTGGTGGACAGGTTACAACAAATTTGGACTCATGTAGTGGACAATTTGACATTGTCCCAGGAGAAGGCTCAACGTTTCGCCAACCGTCGTCGCTGTGTTGGTCCCCGACTTCGTGTTGGGGATTTGGTTTGGTTGTCGTCTCGTCATGTCCCTATGAAGGTTTCTTCTCCTAAGTTTAAGCCTCGTTTCATTGGTCCTTATAAGATTTCTGAAATTCTCAATCCTGTGTCGTTTCGTTTGGCCCTTCCAGCTTCTTTTGCCATCCATAATGTGTTCCATAGGTCGGTGTTGCGGAGATATGTGGCGCCTATGGTTCCCTCCGTTGACCCTCCTGCTCCGGTGTTGGTCGAGGGGGAGTTGGAGTATGTGGTGGAGAAGATTTTGGATTCTCGTATTTCGAGACGGAAACTTCAGTACCTGGTCAAATGGAAGGGCTATGGTCAGGAGGATAATTCCTGGGTTTTTGCCTCCGATGTCCATGTGGCCGAGTTGGTTCGTGCCTTTCATTTGGCTCGTCCTGATTGGCCCAGGGGCTCTGGTGAGGGTTCGGTGACCCCTCCTCAAGGGGGGGGGTACTGTTGTGAATTCCGTTCTCGAACTCCCTCCTGTGGTCATGAATGGTACTTTGGTGAGTTCTGTCCGTGGACTCCCTCTGGTGGCTGTGAGTGGAACTGCTGGTTCTGAGGTTCCTTCCTCAGCTGCCTTCGTTTGCGGCTAGGCTGGTTTCTCTATTTAACTCCACTCAGATCGTTACTCCATGCCAGCTGTCAATGTATCTGCACTGGTTCAGATCTCTCTCGGATCTTTCTGATGACCTGTCTACTCCAGCAGAAGCTAAGTCCCTGCTAGTTCATTTGTTGTTCATTGTGTACTGAATATATATTTCTTAGTACTTGCTAAGTTCTAGTCCAGCTTGCTAACATGATATTGCCTTGCTAGCTGGAAGCTCTGGGTTGCAGAGTGGCACCTCCGTACCGTGAGTCGGTGCGGGGGTCTTTTTGCACACTCTGCGTGGCTTTTTGTAGATTTTTGTGCTGACCGCATAGATCCCTTTCCTATCCTCAGTCTATTTAGTAAGTCTGGCCTCCTTTGCTGAAACTTGTTTCATCCCTGTGTTTGTGACTTTCCTCTTAACTCACAGTTAATATATGTGGGGGGCTTCCTTTACCTTTGGGGAATTTTCTCTGAGGCAAGGAAAGGCTTATTTTCCTATCTTTAGGGGTAGTTAGCTCTTAGGCTGTGAAGAGGCGTCTAGGGAGAGTTAGGTACGCTCCACAGCTATTTCTAGTGTGTGTGTTATAGGATTAGGATTGCGGTCAGCAGAGTTCCCACTTCCCAGAGCTTGTCCTGTTTTTTAGTTTAACCATCAGGTCATTCCAGGTGCACCTAACCACCAGGTCCATAACAGAGCGGACTGCAAACTTTGTCCTATGAAAAGGTTAAAGGATCTGGGAATGTTTAGCTTGCAAAAATGAAGGCTAAGAGTAGACTTAATAGCTGTCTACAATTATCTGTAGGGATGTCACAGTGTAGAGAGATCATCATTATTCTCATTTGCACATGGAAACACGAGAAGCAATGGGATGAAACTGAAAGGGAGAAGATACAGATTAGATATTAGAAAAAACTTTTCAACAGTGAGGGTGATCAATCAGTGGAACAGGCTGCCATGAGAGGTGGTGAATTCTCCTTCAATGGAAGTCTTCAAACAGAGGTTGGACAAACATCTGTCTGAGATGGTTTAGTTAAGGCTACTTAATTAATGCTATTTTGATCACAAAAAGCATAAAAGTCATCCCACCACGTCAAGGAGTATCCACTGGGACGGTCCTAACCTGCCTCTAGTATTAAAATCTCACCGTGTCCCCAATGACATGAACGTGAATAGGGGCAGAGCAGGACAGGGCCCCACTGAGACACCCATTCATCCAGTTATAGAGTCAGCAGAACGTTGGTGAAATTTCTGCCATCTGCTCCTCAGCACTTGGCCCCCCGCTCTATAAACGTTACATGGTCTCTACTTTGTGGATAAGTTGCTGCGGTTCATTCCACTTCTCAATAATATCACTCATAGGTGATGAGGGAAAATTTAGGATGAAGAAATATCATGAATGGACTAGTTACTCCGGTGGCTCCTGTTACAGGACCGCACTGGTATCAGTGAGCTCTCCACCACCGGACATTCTGTGACATTTTAGTAAAGGCAGGCGGCATAGCAAGGGACTGGATGTTATACTCTGGGGGTGATTGGCTAGATGTTATACTCCATGGGGCGAGGGGCCAAATGTTATACACCGGGACGTGAGAGGCAGGATGTTAAACACTGGAGGCGAGGTGCCGGAAGTCATAAACCCGGAGCCATAGCTACATGTTTGCTTCAGGGGGAGCGAAACTTCTGAGTGGGCCCTTAACCAGCTAACCCTGATTCCAACTACAGTATGGTGGAGCACACTAATATTGGATGTAGGAAAACCTCAACAGATGACCGTTACTAAAAAAAACCCCTCTATTTGGTGACCATATAGTGGTAGTTACAATTGTTAAAGAACTTGTAAGAGATAACAGTACAGCTACATACAGTGATTTACAGGTGACATTCTTTGTGGTGGAGTCATTCATTCATAATTGCTTTCATACGTTATAAAGGCTTCCTTTTAGCCCTCCAAATATTATAATTGCCCACATATATCCTTCTATATAGTGTATTACACCACATAATACTTCCTACAGTATAATGCACTCCCCATAGTCCTCCATATAGTATGCTGCATTCCCCATAGTCCTCCATATTGTATAATGCACTCCCCATAGTCCTCCATATAGTATACTGCACTTCCCATAGTCCTCCATACATTTTAATGCACTCCCCATAGGTCTACATATAGTATAATGCACTCCCCATAGTCCTCCATACAGTTTAATGCACTCCCCATACACCTCCATATAGTATACTGCACTCCCCATAGTCCATACAGTATAATGCTCTTCTCATAGTCCATACAGTATAATGCACTCCCCATATTGCATACAGTATAATGTACTACTCATAGTCCATACAGTATAATGCACTCCCCATAGTCCTCCATATAGTATAGTGCACTCCCCATACACCTCCATATAGTATATTGCATTCACCATAGTCCATATAGTATAATGCTCTTCCCATAGTCCATACAGTATGATGCTCTTCCCATAGTCCATACAGTATATTGCTCTTCCCATGGTTCATACAGTATAATGTACTCCTCATAGTCCATACAGTAAATGCACTCCCCATAGTCCATACAGTATAATGCACTCCCCATAGTCCATACAGTATAATGCACTCCCCATAGTCCTCCATATAGTATAATGCACTCCCCATACACCTCCATATAGTATATTGCACTCCCTATAGTCTATACAGTATAATGCACTGCTCACAGTATTCTGGGCACCACTATGTTCTCACTGATTAAAAAAAATTGCTCCCTCTCTTATCATTACTTTCAATTGTCTCGGCATCCAGGATGCCAATACGGTTGAACTTGTGATGACTGGCGGTGCCCGTGCCCCTGAGATAAAGGCCACCATTGACCTTGCCTCTTTGCTCTGCCACAGAGTTTATCTGAGTTTAACTCTGCCCGTGCCGATACAGTTAAAAGTAGTGTAGCTTTGGGAGGGCTCTCAAAGTGCGGTGCCCAGGACGACTGCAACCTATGTGAGGGTGCCAGATGTTTTACACCGGGGTCAAAGAGACTGAATGACAAACCTGAATTCATTCACTAACAGATGAGGCTCAATACTTTTGTCCCCATAGCGTATAAGCATTGCATTCCTTCATTGATCCCAGCCTTACGATCAAAGTTTGGATCTAACTTCTACTTATCAGAGTCAGTACAAAATAATTAATAGATACTTCGATACATATGTTCTGCGGTTACAATCTGATACTTCGGCTTTACCTTTGTGTGTCTCTCTGCCTGAAGACCCCGTACACAACGGATTTCTGTCAATCTTTCCCGACTTCTCCGTACTCTGTGACCGCTCCTGTGTTCTCTGCAAGAGCTGCTGCCAGACTCCTTTGGCACCTAATTATTTCCAGAAAAGAAAAGGATTGCCAGTCTGAATTTGGACATATCTGATCCTTATCATGTATATGTGGGGCGCCCCTTGATATAATCTAATATGTATGGGGGTCAGTCTTCATCTGCTTGTTGCTCTGGTTTATTTCCCAAATTTTGCCTGTAGCAATTTTTTTTAACCTCTGCCCCAACATAATGAACATAATGGAGTCAGACATGTAACGTATGTTTCTGAGAGTGGAAAATAACCCTGATCTGTCCTCTGAAACTACTGAGCAGAGCTGTGTAAAGAGAATCAGTGCGAAGCTGGAAAGAGGAAATGGACGTTAGCACGGCTACGGCAGGGGAGTTCCAAGTGGACAATCCACGCAAGTTCTGAAGATGAAATCACACAAGTAGAATTTCCACGATTGTATGGTAATGTATAGGAGGCAGCCAAAGACACAGCAACATGTAGCCACAATCAGATGAATGTTTCTGTAACTCTTGTTATACAATGGCTCCACCCAAACCACAAAGATCAGGGAGTGCAGAAGTTCATTTCTGCTTATATTCCAAATTAAAAACTATATTTATATTCTAGTGACAGACACAGTTGTACAATACAGGGGAAATATTCTATATATTCAATCACACAAGTCCTACCTGACGATTTCACCATTCTACACTGCTGATAAATCTAGCTCCACCTCCGGGTCCTGTATGATGTCATCATTCTACACTGCTGACAAATCTAGCTCCACCTCCGGGACATGTATGATGTCATCATTCTGCACTGCTGACAAATCTAGCTCCACCTCCAGGTCCTGTATGATGTCATCATTCTGCACTGCTGACAAATCTAGCTCCACCTCCGGGTCCTGTATGATGTCATCATTCTGCACTGCTGACAAATCTAGCTCCACCTCCGGGTCCTGTATGATGTCATCATTCTGCACTGCTGACAAATCTAGCTCCACCTCTGGGTCCTGTATGATGTCATCATTCTGCACTGCTGACAAATCTAGCTCCACCTCCGGGTCCTGTATGATGTCATCATTCTGCACTGCTGACAAATCTAGCTCCACCTCCGGGTCCTGTATGATGTCATCATTCTGCACTGCTGACAAATCTAGCTCCACCTCCGGGTCCTGTATGATGTCATCATTCTGCACTGCTGACAAATCTAGCTCCACCTCCGGGTCCTGTATGATGTCATCATTCTGCACTGCTGACAAATCTAGCTCCACCTCCGGGTCCTGTATGATGTCATCATTCTGCACTGCTGACAAATCTAGCTCCACCTCCGGGTCCTGTATGATGTCATCATTCTGCACTGCTGACAAATCTAGCTCCACCTCCGGGTCCTGTATGATGTCATCATTCTGCACTGCTGACAAATCTAGCTCCACCTCCGGGTCCTGTATGATGTCATCATTCTGCACTGCTGACAAATCTAGCTCCACCTCCGGGTCCTGTATGATGTCATCATTCTGCACTGCTGACAAATCTAGCTCCACCTCCGGGTCCTGTATGATGTCATCATTCTGCACTGCTGACAAATCTAGCTCCACCTCCGGATCCTGTATGATGTCATCATTCTGCACTGCTGACAAATCTAGCTCCACCTCCGGGTCCTGTATGATGTCATCATTCTGCACTGCTGACAAATCTAGCTCCACCTCCGGGTCCTGTATGATGTCATCATTCTGCACTGCTGACAAATCTAGCTCCACCTCCCGAGTCTTGTTTGGGCTTTGGGCCGGTTTCACACATCAGTTCTATTCTCACAACAATCACTGTTTCATCCATTTTCCTTGCATAAAGAAAAACATTTCTTAAAGGGGTTATCCAATACTCAGACAACACGTTCTGAATCCCTGTGTTTTCTCTCAATAAAATAATACCACCCATACCAACCTCCGGTGCCAGCGCCGTTCCAGTAATGTCGGCACTGACTCTCCTGTGGATCGCATGATATTGTTATGTCACACAATCCCTGGGGCCAATCTCTGCTGACTTCACTCTCCTGTCTTTCGGACAAATCAAGTCATCTGGGGGAGGTGAGAGGGCAGCCATAGTTCCTCTGGATGTCAATTACATCCTGAAGAGAGGAGCGTGAAGCCGGCGCTGATTGGCCACAGGGATCACTTGACATTGTTATGCCCCTGGAGAGTCAGTGCCAACATTGCTAGAACAGCACCGGCACCGGAGTACAGTACAGGTTTGCTGAGACAGATATTTCAGGAGAGTGGGATCTCTCTGTGATCAGTAAATGCCTTCCTATATAATTAGCTAATGATTGGCTTTTTCTTAAAGTGGATGTTTTCCCCAGAATTCAAGCAAAGAAGAAAAAAACTTTCACATCACTTCCAATTTTAGGAGGATTTTCTCTGCCTAAAGATATGTTTTCTTCTTCATTACAGGCCCATTGTACTGTTACACAGAGAAATGCCTATATACCTGTACACTTCCATATACCTATATTTTAGGGGTAAAAATAAAAGTTAGATTTTCTTTTTCAAATTAAATCACCAAAAAATAATGGTAAAAAATTATAGTAATCATATTTTTTTATATTTTTGTTTTTAATAAGTGTCACAAACCAGTAAAAAACATGAACATATTTTATATGCTCTGTAATTGTAACTAGTATACAATAAAGTGAACAGATTATTTATGGTGATCGGTAAATAAAATATGTAAAAATATGGCGTGATTGATTTTTTTCTCCATCATTCAGGAATAAAAGTGTTAATGGTTTATTATTATCAATTAACAGAATGAAAAGAGAATGAACAAAAGAGAAATCGAAATCACATCAATATTCAACGTGACCGCCCTTTGCCCTTCAAAAAGCATCAGTTCTTCTCGGTATTTGTCACCTGCACATCATTTTTGAAGGAACTCGGCAGGAAGGTTGTTCCAAACATTGTGGGAAACTAACCACAGATCTTCTGAGGATGTCACCTACGCAAATCCTTCTGCCCTCTCCTGAAATCTGAGACAAACTGGATGATGAGATCAGGACTCCTTGGGGGCCACGTCATTACTTCCAGGACTTCTTGCCCTTTGTGATGATAATGGTACTTAATGACATTGGCCGCATATTTGGGGTCCTTGTCCTGCTGTAGAAAAAACTTGAAGACAGTCAGATCACTATCTGATGGTGTTGAATAATGGATAAATGTCTGCCCGTATTTCTCAGCATTTAGGACACCGAGAAATGGGCAATATTAAGAACCGTAGATGCAGTGGTCAACCGAGGAAACTTAGTGCAGCAGATGAAAGGCACATCATGCTTACGTCCATTAGAAATCTGAAGATGTCCAGCAGTGGCATCAGCTCAGAACTGGAAGCAACCAGTGAGACCCAACTGCACCCATCTACTGATCAGACAAGTCTGGCCAGAAGGGATCTTCTTCTGGCCATGCTTCTGACATGGAAACAAGGCCAAACGACTTAACCATGCACAAAAACATAGAAAATGGGGTGCAGGAAAATCACAGCAGGTTCTCTGGACTGATGAGCCAAAATGTGAAATATTTGGCTATAACATTAAGCCATTTTTTTCTCTGAAGAGCTGTACAATAACGAGTGTCTTCAGAAAAAAAGTCTGGAAGAAAGAGGGTCCTGCAAGTTTGAGACTGCATTTCAGGAAACGGAGATGTGGATTTGGTCAGGATTAATGGTGTCCTCAATGGGTAGCACGGTGGCTCAGTGATTAGTACTGTTTATTGCTTTACAAAGAGTTAGTATGTTCTGCATGGATTTCCTTCCAACCCACACCGCAAAGGCATACTGATAGGAAATTGTGAGCCCCAATGGGGACAGAGATGACAATAATATCCATAAAATGCTGCGGAATATGATGGCGTTATTTAAGCAAGCAAAATAAACTATAAATTAATGCTGAGAAAGTCAGGCAGATACTTATCCATCGTTTTAAACCATCAGGCGTCTGATTGACAGCTGAACAACGACCCCAAACATCTAGACATTGTCTACAGTGTAAAGAAGAACAACTACCTTCAGCATATGACCCCACAGAGCCCTCACCTCAACATCATCCAGTCTGTCTGGGATCACATGAAGAGACAGAAGGATTTGCACAAGCGACAGCCACAGAAGATCTGGGGTTAGTTCTCCAAGATGTTTGGAGCAACCTCAATGCCAATTTCCTTCAAAAACTGTGGACAAGTGACGACGAGTACCGAGAAGAATTGATGCTGTTTTGAAAATAAATGATGGTCACGGCAAATATTGATCGGATTTTGTTCTATCCTGTGACATTTTTTTAATTGATAAAAAAAATAATCTATTAACACTTCTATTTTTGACAGCATTCTTACTCTGCAGCCTTTTTCCACTTCTGCCTATAACTTTTGCACAGTGCTTTATATGCCCCCATAATGTGTAAACGTGCCAGGAATGTATCAGCATGTGCCTATTTTACGTGTTTCTAACGTGACTATGCATGTAAGTGTGCCTGTGTACATGCAGGTGGGTCTTGATGGACAACGATGGGGGGAGCAGACATGGATCCTGCACAATGGCCCTCTACGGTCACAGTGGCCCTTCACCGTGGCAGGGCAGTGGATTCATTCATTTTTATATCATCATTTATACCAGGAGGCTGGGTGCCAGGATATAATAGAGCTCGCACATGAACAGGGGGATGGAATCAAACAGGACCCATAGCAGTCACTGCAGATGCCTTTACGGTAAGGATCAATTAATATTTAATTACAGAACACAAAATAATGTTTGGCAGCTTTGTTTTGTCCCAACGCCTAGGATAAAATGGACAGAAGCCTCTGTCCTGTTAGGTAATGGGGACTAGAAGAGAAAGGGAGCCATTTCTTCTTAAAGGGGACCTGTCGCATTGAATATGTAGTCCTGCATATAGGACACGATGAGCTGAGCACATTAATAGTTTTATGAGAGACGATTCAGAATAATTAGTTAACTTGCTGCTCATTCTGCGGTTGGGAGTCCAGTGGGCGGTCCTGAGCAGTCATGGAATCCTAAACGTAGAAGGAAGTTACACTGAATCTTGTCCGACAAACCTCTATATCATTCTTCTCCTCCTGCTCTATAATATGCTGCCCATAGATGGGCTACATGTTCTCTAGGACGAGTTCCCTTTAATTCAGAAGCTTTGGAAGAGCATTCTCCACTGGCTTCCGGGACACTCGCTGTCAGCTGCCCACCAGGTATGTTCCTCTTTTAAGGAGGCCAAACACATATATAAAAAAAATAACTAAAAGTAACATATTTTATTGACATTTTACTCCTTTCTCTTGTTTCTGGCTGTTTGACATCTACCATTTTCATCACTTTTAGCTCAAAAACTGACAACTTTCTTGGCAGTCGTCTAAGGTCTCCATCATCATCATCCGCTCTTTTGCTCTCATTGTGTAGGGACAATTGTATTTAAAATATGATCTGGTATCTGTAGTCTTTGCATTAATTTCTATGGACACTGACATTTTTGTTAGTGCATTGTATTTTATTGTATGCTGCATGCTTTACAGGGCATTGCAAGCTGCTCCGTGCTGTTTGGTGTCAGTCCTGACACTCTCCTCACTGTCCTCTCACTCTCTGGTCCCTATTTGTCTTCTCCTGGATGATTTAATCTTAATTCTGATCATATAAAATTGGACTTAAAGGGATTATCCAGAATTTAGATATTCTCGGATTCCGTAATCTGTGAACAGCTTGACACCTGCTATCACCACTCATCAGATATTTGCAGATCCCATTGCGTCAGGATGCACATAGTATTCTTACACAGTGTAATGGTCATTCTCATGGACTGGAAGCTCAAGCTCCTATTGGAAATACACCGCTCAAAAAAATAAAGGGAACACTTAAACAAGAGAATATAACTCCAAGTAAATCAAACTTCTGTGAAATCAAACTGTCCACATGGGAAGCAACACTGTTTGACAATCAATTTCACATGCTGTTGTGCAAATGGAATAGACAACAGATGGAAATTATTGGCAATTATCAAGATGCCCTCAATAAAGGAGTGGCTCTGCAGGTGGGGACCACAGACCATATCTCAGTACCAATGCTTTCTGGCTGATGTTTTGGTCACTTTTGAATGTTGGTTGTGCTTTCACACTCGTGGTAGCATGAGACGGACTCTACAACCCACACAAGTGGCTCAGGTAGTACAGCTCATTCAGGATGGCACATCAATGCGAGCTGTGGCAAGAAGGTTTGCTGTGTCTGTCAGCGTAGTGTCCAGAGGCTGGAGGCGCTACCAGGAGACAGGACAGTACACCAGGAGATGTGGAGTGAGCCGTAGGAGGGCAACAACTCAGCAGCAGTACTGCTACCTCAGCCTTTGTGCAAGGAGGAACAGGATGAGCACTGCCAGAGCCCTGCAAAATGACCTCCAGCAGGCCACAAATGCGCATGTGTCTGCACAAACGGTTAGAAACCAACTCCATGAGGATGGTCTAAATGCCCGACGTCCACAGATGGGGTTGTGCTCACAGCCCAAAACCGTGCAGGATGCTTGGCATTTGCCACAGAACGCCAGGATTGGCAAATTCGCCACTGTGCCCTGTGCTCTTCACAGATGAAAGCAGGTTCACACTGAGCACATGTGACAGACGTGACAGAGTCTGGAGACGCACCGAAGCTGCGCCCCCTGGTAGCATAAACGCATTTGAACTGTCACGTGGGAAAATATTCAGAAAAGTTCCCACACTACAGCTCATATGAGTCTATGCCACCAGGGGGCGCAGCTTCAGTGACGTCCCCGCTAGTCACTGAAGCTCTGTTACCTTCATTTCATTCATTCCCCAGTCTTTTACAGCCGGGAGCAGTCGCATTAGCACAGCTCCTGGTTGTAACTGTATTTAACCCCTTCAGACGGATTTACATCGTGGGACATGACTGTACGGCGGACAGGTATGGGATATTGTTTCTATTTTATTTTCCTTCTTTTGCAGGAGAACGAGGGTCGTCATTTGGATTGAGCATACAATAAAGATAATAAAACCCCATGTGTTTATTTATTTCATTAAAATACTTTATTCTTAATGTGTGTGTGTATTTTTAACCCTTTACTAATATTGGATTATTGACATCTCTCCATTATTAACCAGGCTTAATGTCACCTTAGATTAGCAAGGTGGCATTAACCCTTCATTACCCCATATCCCACCGCTACAGGGGAGTGGGAAGAGAGTGGCCAAGTGCCAGAATAGGCGCATCTTCCAGATGTGCCTTTTCTGGGGTGGCTGGGGGCAGATGTTTTTAACCAGGGGGGGCATTAACCACGGTCCCTCTCTAGGCTATTAATATCTGCCCTCAGTTACTGGCTTTCCCACTCTGGCGGAGAAAATTGCGCGGGAGCCCACGCCAGTTTTTTTCCGTGATTTAACCCTTTATTTTAACACCTAGAGCTCCAAAATTTTGCACACAAACTACTAACATTATTAGTGAAGAAAATGTAAAAATATAACGGATATGAAATGGTTTACTGTATGTAACCCATGTCTCATACGCTGTCGGGTTTGGTAAGGAGATAGCAAAAGCCGGCAATTGAATTACCGGATTTTATGCTATCTAGCGCTGTATTAAATATATATATATATATATATATATATATATATATATATATATATATATATATATATATATATATGTGTCTCACTGACATATATATATATATAGACTGTATATATGTTTTCATGAATATTTGAGGCTATGGATCCACTCTATGTCGTCCATTTTGCAAGCCGTACTGATGCCATACGGATACTTTTTGGAGAAAAAAATCACATCCTCGCATTGAATACGGATCACTGTTCAGGAACTTTTCTGCGTATCTCGGCCATAAAACACGGACCGTATTTTTATACTTTATGTCTGACCCCAGCCTTATATAAGTGATATATTTGTGGGTGTGGATGAGATTTTATGACGATGTTGGTTCCGAACCTTCATGTGAAAGTTTTGGATTCTGTGACCAAATTTAGTCATCATCATGTATTATTAAATCTGTAACTCTGCTGCCACCTAGTGCTGAAGTGCAGTACAGCTGCTTCTATTCTTGTGGCTGTCCTCCCCTCTGCCTTCTCTTTGGAGAGAGCTGTGCAGTAATAATCCACATGATGATTTCATTGTGGCCGCGTACAGTATAACCCCCATCGGTTACGCTCCGGGACATGTGCGTTTCCTCATACCCTGACAAGGTCATTCACAAGGTCGGAGAATTCTCTTCCTTCTCGTTCTATGGAATGAATGGCTGGGACTGATGTCATTCCTCTTTTACACACTGCAGTCACTTCTCTGATTTACAACTTTTTTTTGGACCATCTGTAACTGATATTGGGGATTGAAGCGCTGTATGGGGGGCGTCTCCGGCTGACACTCTTGGGGGGCGAGTTGATGTTGGAAGCTTGGTATTGGAGCATATGTCCTAGGCACTAGTGATGGGGTATGTGGAGCACTTTCAGGGCATCTGTGGCTGATTCACACTGTAATCCTGTGATTTAAGGGCCAAAAACAATTTACTTGGCGAAACAGGGGACCACGTGAGGACAGCTGGCGAAACATGCACAATTCTCTCCCTATTATTATACTTGGGCTACACCATGAAACATTTGGAGAACCAAAAAGATCACTGTGTGACACTGTTTTTATATTGCAGCACAATACAGATGAATGGGGTCACCTTGCGACTTGGGGGCACTGCGACCGCAGAAAGCAAATTACAAAAAAATGGAATCAGTTGGATTTTTTGCCACCTGCTTGTCATGGGGCCTGGCAGGATACACTTTGACCCCATTCACCTGCATTACGCTGCAGTGTAGCACCGACACAGTGAACATTTCGCTGTCCGACCTGAGTTGTGGACAAAGTCGCCTTGTAGTCCAAGCCTAATCCAGAATGAGAAATCTGGAAACAGTCAGCGAGCCTGCGTGACTGTTTCCATATCTTTGATAACCTTAACCCCTTTCTGACCTCGGAGGAGATAGTACGTCCGAGGTCAGATCCCCCGCTTTGATGCAGGGCTCCGGCGGTGAGCCCGCATCAAAGCCGGGACATGTCAGCTGTTTTGAACAGCTGGCATGTGCCCGCAATAGCGGCGGGTGAAATCGCGATTCACCCGCCGCTATTAACTAGTTAAATGCCGCTATCAAACGCAGACAGCGGCATTTAACCGGCGATTCCGGCCATCCGTCCAGAAATGAGCGCATCGCCGACCCCCGTCACATGATCGAGGGTCGGCGATGCATCAGGATGGTAACCATAGAGGTCCTTGAGACCTCTATGATTACTGATCCCCGGCAGCTGTGAGCGCCACTCTATGGTCGGCGCTCACAGCACACCTGCATTTCTGCTGCATAGCAGCGATCTGTTGATCGCTGCTATGTAGCAGAGGCGATCGAGTTGTGCCTGCTTCTAGCCTCCCATGGAGGTTATTGAAGCATGGCAAAAGTAAAAAAAAACATTTTTAAAAAAATGTGAAAAAAATAAAAAAAATATAAAAGTTTAAATCACCCCCCTTTCGCCCCATTCAAAATAAATCAATTAAAAAAAAATCAAACCTTCACATATTTGGTATCGCCGAGTTCAGAATCACCCGATCTATCAATAAAAAAAGGATTAACCTGATCACTAAACGCCGTAGCGAGAAAAAAAATTACGTTTTTTTGGTCGCCGTGACATTGCATTAAAATGCAATAACGGGCGATCAAAAGAACGTATCTGCACCAAGATGGTATCATTAAAAATGCCAGCTCAGCACACAAAAAATAAGCCCTCACCCGACCCCACCCGATCATGAAAAATGCAGACGCTACGAGTATCGGAAAATGGCGCAATTTATTTATTTTTTTTTAGCAAAGTTTGGATTTTTTTTTACCACTTAGATAAAAGAGAATCTAGACATGTTTGGTGTCTATGAGCTCGTAATGACCTGGAGAATCATAATGGCAGGTCAGTTTTAGCATTTCGTGAACCTAGTAGAAAAGCCAAATAAAAAACAAGTGTGGGACTGCACTTTTTTTGCAATTTCACCGCACTTGGATTTTTTTCCCTGTTTTCTAGTACATGACATGCTAAAGCCAATCATGTCGTTCAAAAGTACAACTCGTCCCCAAAAAATAAGCCCTCACATGGCCATATAGACAGAAAAATAAAAAAGTTATGGCTCTGGGAAGGAGGGGAGCGAAAAACGAACCTGGAAAAACGGAAAATCCCAAGGTCATGAAGGGGTTATATAAAGAGTAACGAGTTGAGCTCTAGATTTAGCTTTCTTGTAGGAATCGCTCCGTTGTTTATTCTGTCTCTCCTTTTGGGGCTGATCAGGCAGCATAGGGAGATGTGTTGACCACACGATGCACTCTGGGAAAACAAATATGCAAATTAGATCTCATTAAAGGAAAAGAAAGGTAGCTGAATAGTGCCACCTATTGGTGGTAGCGTATCTATTTCGATTTTCGATGGGGAGAACTATTCCTTCTGATACTACTTTGTATGTACAACTGCTAAGCGATCACTTGAAGGATCACTCAGATCATTTGACTTCCAAGATCTGGTTGAGACTTCGGTTTAAAACAGTAATTTTATCACAACTACAGCACACAGCCCAGTAAGTGATACATTGCTGGAATCAGGGTCTCTGCCCCTACATCATGCTGCTCTTAGATAGTATAGTAATATTAGGTTGATAACACGAGCTTCTCTAGATCTGTCCACATTGTGAGTTGCAGTATTGATCTCTGAGCCTCGGTTCCTCTTGGTGGTGGACATGTTTTGGGAATACTTCTCTTATCTCTCACTGCTTCTCTAAAGCAAAAAAAAAAGGGAAAACAAATATTACCAGAAAAATGTGGAATTATCTGTTTCACATTTATAGACAAACGCGATGGCACTAAAAATGAACACACAAACACTTGTACCATTTCTTGCTTCTGTTAAGCATATTGTGAAAACAGCCACAGCGCAGGAGAAAAAGTAAGTGAACCCCGCTGCTAAAGGAGTTGTCCCTTCCGCCAGGAGCGTGACAGTATGTATTTCTATGCAGCTGTCCCACTTGGGTCAGGAGACCCGCCGGCCAGTCCGAGCATAGCGATCCGCTCCTCATCCTTGTGACTCTTCCCTAATAGTTACTGTTAATGGGCCAGGGTCATCTCCTGGACCAGCTCCTCTCCTCCGCACCCTGTAAAGCATCTCCTGACGGCAATGGGCCAGGGTCATCTTCTGGAACGGCTCCTCTCCTCCGCACCCTGTAAGGCATCTCCTGGCAGCAATGGGCCAGGGTCATCTTCTGGAACGGCTCCTCTCCTCCGCACCTAGTAAGGCATCTCCTGGCAGCAATGGGCCAGGGTCATCTTCTGGACCGGCACCACTCCTCCGCACCCTGTAAGGCATTGGAGCGCCCCCACACCGCCGCAGGGCCGAGGGGTACCCGGAGCCGGGCCTCTGGGTCTCAGTCCTGGGGTTGTCACGGTGGCTAGACCCGGTCCGTGGCCCTGTCCGTCAGTGGGGGGACGTCCGGTGAAGTAGGTGCTGTTAACGGTGGTATAGCGGTGCAGTTGTGGGGTGCAGGTCGCGATAAATAACGAGGACACCAGGTTGCAGTCTCTTTACCTCTTTACTGAAGATGTGGGAGACCTCAGTCCAGAGCGCTGTTAACTGGGTTTTCAGAGACCGGCCGGTCCAACGACACATCAGGAGCTCTCTTTACAGGTGGGAATCAGTATCTACCTTCTAGCGCTGTGTGTTGTAGTTCTTCCCTGCTGAGCTCCCGGGATAGTCCTCACAACTGTTTCTTTCTGTCTCTACTGTTCCTTCTCCGTCCTCCAGGTGATATGGTAGGACGCACCCGTATGACGGGGTAGGCCTGGAGTTCTTCCGGGACCCTAGAGTCGCCCCTCTCCCACAGCTGCCTCCGTTGTCTGCTTAGGTGTTAAGTGAGACAGCCAACCTGTAGTTAGCTGCCCTGCCGTGGTTTGCAATGTACTTAAAGTCTCTTACTTGCTCGGCGTTCCGGCCACCGACTGTTTGCGCCTCAGAAGGATGTTGCCTCGGTCTAACAGCAAGACCCCTTCTGGTATTTCTCCTTTTCTGTATTCCCGTTGTGCACTGGTTAGTTCTGCTCTGAGGAGTCTGCCAGGATCCCATCCCTGACAGGTCCTCTCACTAGCTCTTCCCAGCTACTTCTCCCTGTCTTCCTGTCCAACCCCCAGTTTTACCAGAGTTGTGAGGAGTGGCCTACTAGATAGGACCACCCCCCCTGGTGGCCGGAGTGTGAAGTGTGGTGTGAGTGTACCTGATCAGAGAAACTCCCTAGTGCAATCAGACGCACCATAGCTCCCCGTAGTGGCGGAGCCACAGCACTGCAACAACCAGGACTCTGGGGTGCTGCACTCCCCCCCGGTTAAATCCAGTACTCCGGGACTGGGAAAACAAGAACAATAATACATGTTAACAGAAAACACACAAATTTTTGAAATAGCATAACAATTGAACATAACAGAGCTTCCCTTTACGGGAGGTGAGGATTCTTGAACGTTGCGAAAGTTTGGTCATGCACAGTTTATGACTCTCAGTTCAGTGGTTGAAACAGCGGGGACCCCGGGTAAACAAAGAGGCCCCCCTTGTGGAAGTTTTTGAGCAATTCACCGTCCATTACTCTAGTGTCCATTTAAAAACCTGTAACAAAAGGATATGCATACAAACATTTTCAATTACATAGCAGCCCTATCAATACCTCCAAGTTTTGTAGCGGAGGGGAGTTTGATTTTGAGTGCTGCGTGTGGACCTTCGCAGCGCAGGGGTTGCTATTGGTCTAACAGGGCCCGCTATGCTTGCTACCGCTGGTGTAGTGCGCTGTTTTCTAACTACACTTCTAGTGAGTCTGGGTAGCACTGGCAGGTTGGGGCTCTCAGAGCTGCTGCTATCAACAGTGGGTACGGCAGGCTCACTGATGGCAGAGGGAGGATTTGCCGGTTCAACGGTTGGCATGGCTTCTTCAGGCAAGGCTTGTTGAGGTTGCGGGACCGGATGATCTGGTACCACCATTGTTTCTGGTGGGTCCGGCTGTGGAAACGTTAGAACAGGTACCGCGATGGCCTGATTTATCTGAGTCCAGGACTGGGGAAAATCACCAAGGACAGTATGGAACATCTTCTCCTTTTCCACCGGCGGGGAGATTTCTGGGGCCGTGCCCCTCTCTTTCAACTTATCGGGGCAGACCTTAAGGTGATCCCTGGATACCGCTGTCGAGGTCTCCCCTCTGTCCTTGCTGATGAGACAGACCTTAGTGTTGTCGAAGTCGGATGGCAAGATGGTATACGGTTCCGCTTCCCATTGGTCATCAAGCTTGTGTAACCTCCTCTTTCGTTTAAGCACTTGCTCACCAGGTGACAGGGGAATCGCAGGAGCGTGTTGATTGTAGTCCCTTTCTTGTTTCTGCCTAGCCTGGGCGAGACTTCTCTCCACACACTCCTGTTGTGAATTTGGATTCGGGGCTCCCCCGGTGGCTACTGGTGGAATTGAACTGGTGTCTTCATCTTCTCTGTTCACCTGTTCCCATCAAGATGTGGGAGTCGCTATATAACCTTGCTTCTCTGTTAGTTGCTTGCCGGTCAACAATGTTATCAGAAGCCTCTCTGTGCTTGTTCCTGCTCCTAGACAACTACTAGATAAGTTGGACTCTTGTCCATGTTTGTTTTTGCATTTTGTTCCAGTTCACAGCTGTAGTTTCGTTACTGTGTCTGGAAAGCTCTTGTGAACAGGAATTGCCACTCTGGTGTTATGAGTTAATGCCAGAGTCTTAAAGTAATTTCTGGATGGTGTTTTGATAGGGTTTTCAGCTGACCATGAAAGTGTCCTTTCTGTCTTCTGCTATGTAGTAAGTGGACCTCAAATTTGCTAAACCTATTTTCATACTACGTTTGTTATTTCATCTTAATTCACCGCCAATACATGTGGGGGGCCTCTGTCTCCTTTCGGGGTATTTCTCTAGAGGTGAGCTAGGACTAATATTTTCCTCTGCTAGCTTTATTTAGTCCTCCGGCTGGTGCTGGGCATCTAGAATCAACGTAGGCATGCTACCCGGCCACTGCTAGTTGTGCGTTAGGTTTAGTTCATGGTCAGCTCAGTTCCCATCTTCCAAGAGCTAGTTCCTATATATGCTGATGCTATGTTCTCTTGCCATTGAGATCATGACAGTTTGACCGGCCCACAAAGTGTTAATTGTATTGGCTGAAGTAGGAGGAAAAGAAGTCTGAGGAACCTTTTTTTTTTTTTTTTTTTTTTTTTTCTCTCTCTTACTCAGAGTGTGCTGCCTAGCCATAATTGCAGCCTGCTGCTTCTTTCCTCCTCTTAATCCTTGAATGGCTCTGTGTCCACCTGTTTGTAATGGGTCTTCAGAGTGTAACTGCAGGTTTGAATAATCTCGCCACGAAGGTACAAAATTTGCAAGACTTTGTTTGTCATGCACCTGTATCTGAGCCGAGAATTCCTTTGCCGGAATTTTTCTCGGGGAATAGATCTGGGTTTCAGAATTTTCGAAATAATTGCAAATTATTTTTGTCCCTGAAATTTCGCTCTGCCGGAGACCCTGCACAGCAGGTCAGGATTGTGATTTCCTTGCTCCGGGGCGACCCTCAAGACTGGGCTTTTTCATTGACACCAGGGGATCCTGCGTTGCTCAATGTGGATGCGTTTTTTCTGGCCTTGGGGTTGCTTTATGACGAACCTCATTTGGAGCTTCAGGCAGAAAAAACTTTGATGTCCCTATCTCAGGGGCAAGATGAAGCGGAAATTTACTGCCAAAGATTCCGTAAATGGTCTGTGCTTACTCAGTGGAATGAGTGCGCCCTGGCGGCGACTTTCAGAGAGGGTCTCTCTGATGCCATTAAGGATGTTATGGTGGGGTTCCCTGTGCCTGCGGGTCTGAATGAGTCCATGACAATGGCTATTCAGATCGATAGGCGTTTGCGGGAGCGCAAACCAGTGCACCATCTGGCGGTGTCCACTGAGAAGTCGCCAGAGAGTATGCAGTGTGATAGAATTCTGTCCCGAAGCGAGCGGCAGAATTTTAGACGGAAAAATGGGTTGTGTTTCTATTGTGGTGATTCTACTCATGTTATATCAGCATGCTCTAAGCGCACTAAAAAGCTTGATAAATCTGTTTCCATTTGCACCTTACCGTCTAAGTTTATTCTATCTGTGACCCTGATTTGCTCTTTGTCATCTATTACCACGGACGCCTATGTCGACTCTGGCGCCGCTTTGAGTCTTATGGATTGGTCCATTGCCGTTGCTGACTGATTTGTTTGCTCGCATAAAGGGGGCCAAGTGGTTCTCTAAGATTGACCTTCGTGGGGCGTATAATTTGGTGCGAATCAGGCAGGGGGATGAGTGGAAAACCGCATTTAATACGCCCGAGGGCCACTTTGAGTATTTAGTGATGCCTTTTGGTCTTTCAAATGCTCCGTCAGTTTTCCAGTCCTTTATGCATGATATTTTTCGCGATTATTTGGATAAATTTATGATTGTGTATCTGGATGATATTCTGATTTTTTCGGATGACTGGGACTCTCATGTCCAGCAAGTCAGGAGGGTTTTTCAGGTTTTGCGGTCTAATTCTTTGTGTGTGAAGGGTTCTAAGTGTGTTTTTGGGGTACAGAGGATTTCCTTTTTGGGATATATTTTTTCTCCCTCTTCCATTGAAATGGATCCTGTCAAGGTTCAAGCTATTTGTGATTGGACGCAGCCCTCTTCTCTTAAGAGTCTTCAGAAATTTTTGGGCTTTGCTAACTTTTATCGTCGATTTATTGCTGGTTTTTCGGATATTGCTAAGCCATTGACCGATTTGACTAAGAAGGGTGCTGATGTTGCTGATTGGTCCCCTGATGCTGTGGAGGCCTTTCGGGAGCTTAAGCGCCGTTTTTCCTCTGCCCCTGTGTTGCGTCAGCCTGATGTTGCTCTACCTTTTCAGGTTGAGGTCGACGCTTCTGAGATCGGAGCTGGGGCAGTGTTGTCGCAGAAAAGTTCTGACTGCTCCGTGATGAGGCCTTGTGCCTTCTTTTCCCGTAAATTTTCGCCCGCTGAGCGGAATTATGATGTTGGGAATCGGGAGCTTTTGGCCATGAAGTGGGCTTTTGAGGAGTGGCGCCATTGGCTTGAGGGGGCCAGACATCAGGTGGTGGTATTGACTGACCACAAAAATTTGATTTATCTTGAGACCGCCAGGCGCCTGAATCCTAGGCAGGCGCGCTGGTCATGATTTTTCTCTCGGTTTAATTTTGTGGTGTCATACCTACCGGGTTCTAAGAATGTTAAGGCGGATGCCCTTTCTAGGAGTTTTGAGCCTGACTCGCCTGGTAACTCTGAGCCCACAGGTATCCTTAAGGATGGAGTGGTATTGTCAGCCGTTTCTCCAGACCTGCGGCGGGCCTTGCAGGAGTTTCAGGCGGATAGACCGGATCGTTGCCCACCTGATAAACTGTTTGTTCCTGATGATTGGACCAGTAGAGTCATCTCTGAGGTTCATTCTTCTGCGTTGGCAGGTCATCCTGGCATTTTTGGTACCAGGGATTTGGTGGCAAGGTCCTTCTGGTGGCCTTCCCTGTCACGAGATGTGCGAGGCTTTGTGCAGTCTTGTGACGTTTGTGCTCGGGCCAAGCCTTGTTGTTCTCGGGCTAGTGGATTATTGTTGCCCTTGCCTATTCCTAAGAGGCCTTGGACGCACATCTCGATGGATTTTATTTCAGATCTGCCTGTTTCTCAGAAGATGTCTGTCATCTGGGTGGTGTGTGACCGTTTCTCTAAGATGGTCCATTTGGTTCCTCTGCCCAAGTTGCCTTCTTCTTCCGAGTTGGTTCCTCTGTTTTTTCAAAATGTTGTTCGTTTGCATGGTATTCCTGAGAATATCATTTCTGACAGAGGGACCCAATTCGTGTCTAGATTTTGGCGGGCATTCTGTGCTAGGATGGGCATAGATTTATCTTTTTCGTCCGCTTTCCATCCTCAGACGAATGGCCAGACCGAGCGGACTAATCAGACCCTGGAGACATATCTGAGGTGTTTTGTGTCTGCTGACCAGGATGATTGGGTTGCTTTTTTGCCATTGGCGGAGTTCGCTCTCAATAATCGGGCCAGCTCTGCCACTTTGGTGTCCCCGTTTTTCTGTAATTCGGGGTTTCATCCTCGATTTTCCTCTGGTCAGGTGGAATCTTCGGATTGTCCTGGAGTGGATGCTGTGGTGGAGAGATTGCATCAGATCTGGGGGCAGGTGGTGGACAATTTGAGGTTGTCCCAGGAGAAGACTCAGCTTTTTGCCAACCGCCACCGTCGTGTTGGTCCTCGGCTTTGTGTTGGGGATTTGGTGTGGTTGTCTTCTCGTTTTGTCCCTATGAGGGTCTCTTCTCCTAAGTTTAAGCCTCGGTTAATCGGCCCGTATAAGATATTGGAGATTCTTAACCCTGTTTCCTTCCGTTTGGACCTCCCTGCATCCTTTTCTATTCATAACGTTTTTCATCGGTCATTATTGCGCAGGTATGAGGTACCGGTTGTGCCTTCCGTTGAGCCTCCTGCTCCGGTGTTGGTTGAGGGTGAGTTGGAGTACGTTGTGGAGAAAATCTTAGACTCCCATGTTTCCAGACGGAGACTCCAGTATCTGGTCAAGTGGAAGGGATACGGCCAGGAGGATAATTCTTGGGTGAAGGCATCTGATGTTCATGCCTCTGATCTGGTTCGTGCCTTTCATAGGGCCCATCCTGATCGCCCTGGTGGTTCTGGTGAGGGTTCGGTGCCCCCTCCTTGAGGGGGGGGTACTGTTGTGAATTTGGATTCGGGGCTCCCCCGGTGGCTACTGGTGGAATTGAACTGGTGTCTTCATCTTCTCTGTTCACCTGTTCCCATCAAGATGTGGGAGTCGCTATATAACCTTGCTTCTCTGTTAGTTGCTTGCCGGTCAACAATGTTATCAGAAGCCTCTCTGTGCTTGTTCCTGCTCCTAGACAACTACTAGATAAGTTGGACTCTTGTCCATGTTTGTTTTTGCATTTTGTTCCAGTTCACAGCTGTAGTTTCGTTACTGTGTCTGGAAAGCTCTTGTGAACAGGAATTGCCACTCTGGTGTTATGAGTTAATGCCAGAGTCTTAAAGTAATTTCTGGATGGTGTTTTGATAGGGTTTTCAGCTGACCATGAAAGTGTCCTTTCTGTCTTCTGCTATGTAGTAAGTGGACCTCAAATTTGCTAAACCTATTTTCATACTACGTTTGTTATTTCATCTTAATTCACCGCCAATACATGTGGGGGGCCTCTGTCTCCTTTCGGGGTATTTCTCTAGAGGTGAGCTAGGACTAATATTTTCCTCTGCTAGCTTTATTTAGTCCTCCGGCTGGTGCTGGGCATCTAGAATCAACGTAGGCATGCTACCCGGCCACTGCTAGTTGTGCGTTAGGTTTAGTTCATGGTCAGCTCAGTTCCCATCTTCCAAGAGCTAGTTCCTATATATGCTGATGCTATGTTCTCTTGCCATTGAGATCATGACACACTCCTGTACTTCGCGGTATCTTCGCTGCCTTTCTGTATCCCAATCTGCCTCCGGCGAGGTATCTTCGGGTACTAGGACCCCCATGTCCAGATCAACGGGCAACCGACTAGACCTTCCTCGCATCAGGTACGCTGGAGTACAGTTGGTGGAACTTACTGGGATGTGGTTGTACATATCCACCAAGTCAGGCAACTTTGTCGGCCACAGATTCCGTTCCTCCACAGGCAAGGTCTTCAATAAATCGATTACTACCTGGTTCATCTTCTCGCACATCCCGTTGGTTTGGGGGTGGTACGGTGTAGTTCTGATCTTCTTACACCCGTACAGCTGGCAGAATTCTTGGAACACTTCCGCTTCGAATGCAGGCCCCTGATCGGTCAGTACTTTCTCTGGGTAGCCATGGGGTCTACAAAAGTGCTGCTGGAAGGCCCTGGCGGCAGTCCTAGCTGTTAGATCCTTGACAGGCACAACCACCAAAAACCTGGAGTAGTGGTCCACGATGGTAAGGGCGTAGATATAGCCCGACCGGCTAGGCGTCAGCTTCACATGATCCAGCGCGACCAGTTCGAGCGGCCGTTTGGTGATGATAGGCCGCAGGGGAGCCCATTGACTGTCACGGTCCTTCCTTCGCAGACTACACGGACCACACTCTCGACACCACTTCTCAATGGTTCTCTTCATGCCAATCCAATAGAACCTCCCTCGGAGCAGCTTCTCCAGCTTCCTCCATCCGAAGTGTCCGGCTCCATCATGGTAGGCTCCCAGAACCATGGGCGCATCTCGCCTTGGCACCACTATCTGCCACACCAATTCATGAGTACGTGGGTCGATGCTCCTCCTGCACAACTTGCCATCATGGATAAACAGTTTGCTTCTCCCCTTCCACAGCTGTTGAGTTTCTTGTGGATCATCTGGGCCAGGGTGCAACCCAGCCTGCGTCAAGAGTTCCTTCACCTGACGGACCGCGGGGTCACTATCCTGGGTTTCTGCCCATCCGTGGTGGGGCAGGGGATTCAGCGTGGCATCCGGTTGGTTCTTGTGCCTGTTCTTCACATGGTGAGAGTTCTGAGTGGCTTTGGGGCGATGGAAGGCAGGCAGCTCCACCTCTTCAAGTGCCTCCGGGTCTTCTCCCACTTCTGGTAGATTGGGCATTCGGGACAGAGCATCGGCATTGGCATTCTGGTGTCCTGCCCGATATTTGATGGTGAAATCATAGTTGGACAGCCGGGCCATCCACCGCTGTTCCAAAGCCCCGAGTTTGGCAGTACCCAGATGCGTTAGCGGATTGTTGTCCGTGAAGACGGTGAATTTCGCGGAGGCCAGGTAGTGCTTAAACCTCTCTGTCACTGCCCAGACGAGGGCCAGGAATTCCAGCTTAAAGGAACTATAGTTGTCAGGGTTCCTTTCCGTGGGACGGAGTTTCCTGCTGGCGTAAGCGATCACCCTTTCTTTGCCGTTCTGAACCTGGGACAGCACGGCTCCTAATCCCACATTACTGGCATCTGTGTACAGCACAAACGGTTGATCGTATTTGGGGTAAGCCAGTATCTCTTCTCCCGTCAGTGCCGACTTCAAACAGGTGAAGGATTCCTCCAGCTCTTCGTTCCAATCAAAGGGGGTTTTCCTCCCCTTGGTCTTCTTTGGTTGGCCCACCAGCAGATTTTGCAAGGGTGCGGCCTTCTTGGTGAAATCCTTAATGAATCTCCGATAGTAACCTACCAACCCGAGGAACTGCCGGACTTCGTGGAGGTCACTAGGCTTTGGCCAGTCCTTGATCACTGTGACCTTGTCGGGGTCTGGGGCCACTCCTTCAGCGCTCACCACATGGCCCAGGTACTGCACTTTAGGTTTGAGCAGATGACACTTGGACGGTTTCACCTTTAAGCCGAATTTGGACAGGGCTTCGAACACCTCGGCCAGGTGCTTCAGATGGTCTTCGTAGGTCTTAGAGAAGACAATGACATCATCCAAATACAGCAGCACAGTTTCAAAGTTCATGTGTCCGAGGCAGCACTCCATCATCCTCTGGAACGTTCCTGGAGCATTGCACAGTCCGAAGGGCATGTAGTTGAACTCGCAGAGACCCATTGGTGTCGTGAAGGCCGTCTTCTCCTTGTCCGCCTCTGCCACAGGAACCTGCCAGTACCCACTGGTGAGATCTAAGGTAGAGAAGTAGTTAGCAGATTTTAAAGCAGCCAGAGATTCCTCTATCCTGGGCAGTGGGTATGCGTCCTTATGTGTAATGCGATTCAACTGCCTGTAATCAACACACATCCTCATTGTACCATCTTTCTTTTTAACGAGGACTAACGGAGCTGCCCAGGGGCTACAGCTGTCTCTCACCACCCCAGCCTCCTTCATTTCCCGCAACATGTCCTTGGCACACTGGTAATGAGCTGGGGGTACAGGGCGATATCTCTCTTTTATGGGTCGATGATCTCCCGTGGGGATGTGATGTTGGATCCCTTTCACCTGCCCAAAATCTGAGGGGTGTTTGCTGAATACCTGCTCGTACTCGTGTACCACCCTGTAAGCCCCCTGTATTTGATGAGACGGGGTAGAGTCAGTGCCCACATGCAGTTCCCGACACCAGTCTTTCGAGTGCTCTGCAGAACCTTTGTTCTCCGCCACGTTTGACGGGACCAAGGGTTCAGGTGTCTGTATTACACTATTATTGACAGTGAACAATTTGGCGAGCGTGGTATACTTGGTTAGGTGGACCTCTTCCTCCCCACAATTGAGAACACGTAAGGGCACTCTCCCCTGTCGGACGTCAACCACCCCCCGGGCTGTCAGAACAGTAGGCCTATTGTCTGAATATACAGGTTCCACCAAGGCCTGGTAGTCCTTACCCCTGAGGCCTATGGCTGCTCGACACCATATTAACATTTCACTCTTGGGAGGTATCGCGATGGGGTTTGAATCACTTACAGTGACACGACCAATCTCACCACCAGTCAGCTCTACCTGCTGTCTCTGCATCAGAGCTCTGATTTCCTTCTGCAGGGCACGTTGCTCACTGTGGCCAGCGTTTTCTGCCACCTGTTGCAACAAAACAATCACTTCTGCAAGACAATTTTCTATAACATTAGTACCAAGAGTCATCATGGGATTACATTCTCGACGATCAATATCTACAATCACAATCCCTTGGGCTTTCAATTCCACCCGCCCCACTTTGATGGTGACCTCCTTATACCCCACTTGTGGCAACGGCTGACCATTACTGGCGATTATGGTGAAATCATCGTCAGGGCCACGAGTAATATCAGCGTCCTCCCAATACCGTTTGTAGAGCACGTAAGGTATAGTCGTCACCTGAGAACCGGTGTCCAGCAAAGCATTCAAGGGGATTCCATCAATCACTACAGGGAGGACTGGTCGTCCTCCAATATACTTGGTTCTCCAATGCTGCGGGCCTGACCGTCCTACTCCTGGGGGTTGGCCCTTTGCCCCAGGGGTTGCTCGTTTAAAGGACAGTACCTTGCAAGATGGCCCACCTGATGACAGCGGCGGCAGATGGGTCGTCCATCCTGGTGGAAGCGATCGTCGGGCCGGCTCCTGGTCGGCGGAGTCCTCCTCCGTCGCATCCAAGGGACATCCTCCGGGCTGGAAGCCAACTGGATCTTCTCTTTGGGGGCCTCCTGTAGGGACTGCACCGTCCGGGCCAGGGCAGCAACGCTCTTGGTTAGCTCTTGCATCTGGAGACGGAGTCCTGCAGGGGAGTCGTCCTCGAAGCTCTGGGCGTCGGCCTCCGCGGCAACTGGGGTATCCGATGCCACCTCCTGGTGGTAGGTGAGAGCGGGGCGCCTGGGTGGCACTGCGCGGCTGGGCTGCCGCTCCTGCAATGCCTGGATAGCTTTATCTTTAAACTGCGCAAAAGTCAAGTCTGGATTTTGCATGGCCAGGAAGTGCAATTGGCCCCGTTGGTGACTGCACAGGAGCCCCTCGATGAACCGCTCCTTCAGGGTTTTATCCTCATCCTGCATGCTGCCGGGGTCACTCTGCTTAATGGCCCGCATCGCTTCCTGGAGATTAAGGGCATAGTCCCGTAAGCTATCCTGCGACCTCTGTTTGCATCCATAGAAAGTCAGTTTAATCTCTGTGGCAGTGCGAGTATCAAAGGTGGCTTTAAGCTTGGCGAAAATCTGTTGTGCAGTTCCTTTATCCTCAGCGGGCCAGGATTTCACTTCTCTCAGAGCCGCCCCAAAGAGTTGACCGGTTATCATATGGACCTTCTGAGGCTCGGTTAGGGGATAGAACTCGAGTAGGCTGCAGAGCCCTTCTTTAAAGTCAGTGAATGTATGCGCCTCCCCAGAGTATCGTGGGAGCCAGGTCGCTCCGGGCAGGTAGGGCATGGAGAAGGGCATTATGGCTTTTGCGTTAGCGGCGGTGTCCGACTGGCTGATGGGGGCAGCGGGCTCTGCGGCAGCCAGTGGCGGTATTAGGGCCGCGGCTTCGCCCGCTGCGGGGACCGGAGCTGCCCCTGCGTCCGCGGCTGCGACCGCCACCTCCTCTCCTCCCGACTCGGACATGGCCGTCCCTTCCTCCCACTAACCTGCTGGAGGTCGGAGTTCCTCTTCCGGGATTGGCGTCTCACCGCGCTTTCCGTTCCGCGCTTCTTTTGGCCGATTCCGCCCACGTAGCTAAGGCTCCTCCCTCCGCGCGCGGCAATGGCGAATTTTGGCGGTAACTTTCTGCGGCAAGCAGTAGCACACAGTTCTCTCAATAAAGTACAGTTCAAGTACAGTAAATCACAGTCTCTAGGCACACATGACCTGATTCTTCAGGCTTAAGTAGATCCTGTTCGTGACGCCAAGTTGGAGCGCCCCCACACCGCCGCAGGGCCGAGGGGTACCCGGAGCCGGGCCTCTGGGTCTCAGTCCTGGGGTTGTCACGGTGGCTAGACCCGGTCCGTGGCCCTGTCCGTCAGTGGGGGGACGTCCGGTGAAGTAGGTGCTGTTAACGGTGGTATAGCGGTGCAGTTGTGGGGTGCAGGTCGCGATAAATAACGAGGACACCAGGTTGCAGTCTCTTTACCTCTTTACTGAAGATGTGGGAGACCTCAGTCCAGAGCGCTGTTAACTGGGTTTTCAGAGACCGGCCGGTCCAACGACACATCAGGAGCTCTCTTTACAGGTGGGAATCAGTATCTACCTTCTAGCGCTGTGTGTTGTAGTTCTTCCCTGCTGAGCTCCCGGGATAGTCCTCACAACTGTTTCTTTCTGTCTCTACTGTTCCTTCTCCGTCCTCCAGGTGATATGGTAGGACGCACCCGTATGACGGGGTAGGCCTGGAGTTCTTCCGGGACCCTAGAGTCGCCCCTCTCCCACAGCTGCCTCCGTTGTCTGCTTAGGTGTTAAGTGAGACAGCCAACCTGTAGTTAGCTGCCCTGCCGTGGTTTGCAATGTACTTAAAGTCTCTTACTTGCTCGGCGTTCCGGCCACCGACTGTTTGCGCCTCAGAAGGATGTTGCCTCGGTCTAACAGCAAGACCCCTTCTGGTATTTCTCCTTTTCTGTATTCCCGTTGTGCACTGGTTAGTTCTGCTCTGAGGAGTCTGCCAGGATCCCATCCCTGACAGGTCCTCTCACTAGCTCTTCCCAGCTACTTCTCCCTGTCTTCCTGTCCAACCCCCAGTATTTACCAGAGTTGTGAGGAGTGGCCTACTAGATAGGACCACCCCCCCTGGTGGCCGGAGTGTGAAGTGTGGTGTGAGTGTACCTGATCAGAGAAACTCCCTAGTGCAATCAGACGCACCATAGCTCCCCGTAGTGGCGGAGCCACAGCACTGCAACAACCAGGACTCTGGGGTGCTGCAGCATCTCCTGACGGCAATGGGCCAGGGTCATCTCCTGGACCAGCTCCTCTCCTCCGCACCCTGTAAAGCATCTCCTGGCAGCAATGGGCCAGGGTCATCTTCTGGAACGGCTCCTCTCCTCCGCACCCTGTAAGGCATCTCCTGGCAGCAATGGGCCAGGGTCATCTTCTGGACCGGCACCACTCCTCCGCACCCTGTAAGGCATCTCCTGACGGCAATGGGCCAGGGTCATCTCCTGGACCGGCTCCACTCCTCGGCACTGTGTAAGGCATCTCCTGGCAGCAATGAGCCAGGGTCATCTCCTGGACCGGCACCACTCCTCCGCACCCTGTAAGGCATCTCCTGGCAGCAATGAGCCAGGGTCATCTCCTGGACCGGCACCACTCCTCCGCACCCTGTAAGGCATCTTGTGGCAGGAATGGGCCAGTGTCACCTCCTTGACCGGCTCTACTCCTCCGCACTCTGTAAGGCATCTCCTGGCAGAAATGGGCCAGGGTCATCTTCTGGATCGGCTTTACTCCTCCGCACCCTGTAAGGCATCTCCTGGCAGCAATGGGCCAGGGTGATCTCCTGGACTGGCACTACTCCTCCGCACCTGTAAGCCATCTCTTGGCAGCAATGGGCCATGGACATCTCCTGGATCGGCTCCACTCCTCCGCACCCTGTAAGGCATCTCCTGGCAGCAATGGGCAAGGGTCATCTTCTGGACCGGCACCACTCCTCCGCACCCTGTAAGGCATCTCTTGGCAGCAATGGGCCATGGACATCTCCTGGATCGGCTCCACTCCTCCGCACCCTGTAAGGCATCTCCTGGCAGCAATGGGCCAGGGTCATCTCCTGGATCGGCACCACTCCTCCACACCCTGTAAGCCATCTCCTGGCAGCAATGGGCCAGGGTCATCTTCTGGACCGGCACAATTCCTCTGCACCCTGTAAGGCATCTCCTGGCAGCAATGGGCCAGGGTCATCTCCTGGACCGGCTCCACTCCTTTGCACCCTGTAAGGCCTCTTCTGGCAGCAATGGGCCAGGGTCATCTGCTGGACCAGCACCACTCCTCCGCTCCCTGTAAGGCATCTCGTGGCAGCAATGGGCCAGGGTCATCTCCTGGACCGCTCTACTCCTCCGCACCCTGTAAGGCATCTCGTGGCAGCAATGGGCCAGGGTCATCTTCTGGACCGGCACCACTCCTCCGCACCCTGTAAAGCATCTCCTGGCAGCAATGGGCCAGGGTCATCTCCTTGACCGGCTCTACTCCTCCGCACTCTGTAAGGCATCTCCTGGCAGAAATGGACCAGGGTCATCTTCTGGACTGGCACCACTCCTCCGCACTCTGTAAGGCATCTCCTGGCAGAAATGGGCCAGGGTCATCTTCTGGACTGGCACCACTCCTCCACACCCTGTAAGGCATCTCCTGGCAGAAATGGGCCAGGGTCATCTTCTGGACCAGCACCACTCCTCCGCACCCTGTAAGGCATCTCGTGGCAGCAATGGGCCAGGGTCATCTCCTTGACCGGCTCTACTCCTCCGCACTCTGTAAGGCATCTCTTGGCAGAAATGGGCCAGGGTCATCTTCTGGACCGGCACCACTCCTCCGTACCCTGTAAGGCATCTCCTGGCAGCAATGGGCCAGGGTCATCTCCTTGACCGGCTCTACTCCTCCGCACTCTGTAAGGCATCTCCTGGCAGAAATGGGCCAGGGTCATCTTCTGGACCGGCACCACTCCTCCGCCCTCTGTAAGGCATCTCCTGGCAGAAATGGGCCAGGGTCATCTTCTGGACCGGCACCACTCCTCCGCACTCTGTAAGGCATCTCCTGGCAGAAATGGGCCAGGGTCATCTTCTGGACCAGCACCACTCCTCCGCACCCTGTAAGGCATCTCGTGGCAGCAATGGGCCAGGGTCATCTCCTGGATCGGCTTTACTCCTCCGCACCCTGTAAGGCATCTCCTGTCAGCAATGGGCCAGGGTGATCTCCTGGACTGGCACCACTCCTCCGCACCTGTAAGCCATCTCCTGGCAGCAATGGGCCAGGGTCATCTTCTGGACCGGCACCACTCCTCCGCACCCTGTAAGGCATCTCTTGGCAGCAATGGGCCATGGACATCTCCTGGATTGGCTCCACTCCTCCGCACCCTGTAAGGCATCTCCTGGCAGCAATGGGCCAGGGTCATCTCCTGGACCGGCTCCACTCCCCCACACCCTGTAAGCCATCTCCTGGCAGCAATGGGCCAGGGTCATCTTCTGGACCGGCACAATTCCTCTGCACCCTGTAAGGCAACTCCTAGCAGCAATGGGCCAGGGTCATCTCCTGGATCTGCTCCACACCCTGTAAGGCATCTCCTGGCAGCAATGGGCCAGTGTCATCTCCTGGATCGGCACCACTCCTCCGCACCTTGTAAGGCATCTCCTGGCAGCAATGGGCCAGGGTCATCTACTGGACCGGCACCACTCCTCCGCACCCTGTAAGGCATCTCCTGGCAGCAATGGGCCAGGGTCATCTCCTGGACCGGCTCCACTCCTCTGCTCCCTGTAAGGCATCTCTTGGCAGCAATGGGCCAGGGTAATCTCCTGGACCGGCTCCACTCCTCCGCACCCTGTAAGGCATCTCCTGGCAGCACTGGGCCAGGGTCATCTCCTGGACCGGCTCCACTCCTCCGCACCCTGTAAGGCATCTCCTGGCAGCAATGGGCCAGGGTCATCTCCTGGACCGGCTCCACTCCTCCGCTCCCTGTAAGGCATCTCCTGGCAGCAATGGGCCAGGGTCATCTCTTGGACCGGCACCACTCCTCCGCACTGTGTAAGGCATCTCCTGGCAGCAGTATTCGGCGGGGCGATGGGACTTCGTGTCACCGTTGATACACTACATCCTCCACATTCTGTCAGAAAGAGGGAAACCAACTGAGACAGAATGTAAAGATTTCATATACTAGCGAAAAAAAGAGGAGCATGGATAATCAACTTTGTAAGAAAATACTAAATTTTATTTGAGGATACAAAAAATATATCATACAGACAGAAAAAAAACAGCATGACAGAATACATAAAAAAATTCCAGCATGCGGACAGGAGGAAAAACAACCAGTACACTGGGGGATAGGGCACGCTACCAAATACAATAAATTTAACTGGTACAGGAGGTGCTCACTGAATATGGATCCTAGTAGTCTATAGGTGCTCAGGAAAAAATACTATACTTTTATAAAAACTCCGGCACACTACTCAAAAATAGAGCAATTTCTCATGCTTCAATCACTTTTATTTGTAAAAAGAATATAGTGAATTTCCAAAAAAGAAGAAATCATTAAATCATTCATAATTAATACAGCAGAAGGAATCTCCCAAATTGTTATTATCACAATCCGTATGAGGTAGTAAATGTTTAGCGTCTCAATATCCTTGTGTCTCAACGTTTCGGCTATTAAGCCTTTCTCAAGAGAACTAAGGTCCCTCTGCAATACATGTAAAACATATGTGTGAGAATAGTAAAAGTGAACATAACATAGATCATACAGAATAATACAACATGCTCCCCTTGTTTTGTTAGTTTCACAAAATTCACCTTTTTAACCTTTTGAATGTCAAAGGACAGTAATCTCATATTATATACACACTAGGGAGAAGCATCATGTAACAATTTTGTTTTTAAGGTAATTTATCTGTAAACTGGTTCAACCAGTCATCATGCGGAGCAAAAACTAGGTAGAAATCGCTGTCCATGTGAACCTGTATTAAAGTGTGGCTATATACGATAATATTAAGACATCCATCTGTGTCTATTCTCATGGCAAAGAAACCAATTATAAACCCCTTATATAAAGTAATATAATATGCAAATTCTGAGGAAATACAATATAAATGATAAAGAAAAATGAAATGGACACAGTCCGCATACTTGCACTCATAAGAAGGAACCCAAAAGGAAGCCGGATAAGAAGACCCACTATGGGAACAGATTGCGTGTTAGGTGCAAATACCTTCAATGCAATATATTATAATCCGCCGCATTTTTGATAATCAGGTCCATTACCTTAGTCTTGTGGAGACGCCATATAAATGCTGACACCCGAAGGGGGGAAACCGCTTTACTGCAGGCATTGTGTGTCTAATGTGCGGCCGGCATTTTATGCTGTGCCCGTGCGCGCGCTAGTAAAAATACTTCCGGGTGAGAGTGCAAGTGACGGCCGTGCGACGAGAAAACCCGAACAGCCGAAGAAAGCCGAGGGTGCGCGTCTGCGCAGTAGAGACCCGATCCGGACTCTAATTTCCACCCGAAGGCTGTAACAAAACAGGAAAAAGGGGGATAATTAGTTACAAATGTAGTGACAATACCATACAGATGCCTATACCAACACTCATATATGATGTGCTTACACTACATCATGGAAAGTTCTTGACTATTAAACCATAGTGGACTATAGAAGATAGGCCGTATACAATGTAATATGTAAAAGAAAATAAAATAAAGTAAACTATACTGGAGGTCGAGTATCCATAGAGAGGTGAGATATAGAAAAGCGAGGATGGATAATCCATCCACTGGCTCCTTTCACTAGCCATAACCTATAAAATACCAATTAATAAGAGACCTCATACTCTCTGTTTAAGCCATATGGGGATAAAGTCTGCAACGTGTGAATCCAATAGGATTCCCGTTCCTTTAATTTCTTGATCCTATCACCTCCCCTCCTAGAAGCAGGTACATGGTCGATAATCTGAAACCTGAGTTGGGCCACATTGTGTTTATTTTGTATAAAGTGGGCAGGAACGGGTAGAAGGGTCCTGCCACACCTGATGGTAGATTTATGTTTAGAAATTCGGTCTCGGATATGTTGGGTAGTCTCCCCAACATATCCGAGACCGCAAGGGCACTTTATCAAATAGACCACGTAAGATGAATTGCAAGTGAAAAACCCCTTAATAGGATATCTCTTCCCCGAACGTGGATGTGTAAAGGACTCACCCTTCAACACATTTGAGCACTGATTGCAACTTAGACAGGGGAATGTACCATTGCGAGGTGTAGACAGAACCGTTTGAGCTGGTCCCCTGTGACTGGGGCCAACATCCGCTCGAACCAATTGGTCCTTAATATTAGGGCAGCGTTTACTGCACATTATCGGTTGTGACTCAAATTCCTTGACTTGTGGATATGCTTTCTTCAAAATATCCCAATGTTGAAGGACACACTTGTTAAAGAGATAATTTAGAGGATGAAAGGTACTGACAAAAGCCATCCTAGGTGTATGGGAAATTCTGTTCGATGTGGTAGTATTTCTATTGTATGTAAGAACACGATCTGGGTACCCCCTAACGCGAAATTTCTCATTCATTTCCCGATGTCTAATGTGTCCAACTTCTGGGTTAGAAACGATCCTGTCCACCCTATCGTGCTGTGATTTAGGGAGAGCTCTCTTTATGTGATGGGGATGGCAACTGTCATATTTCAGGAGACTGTTCCTATCCGTGGGTTTCACGAAAAGATCTGTCTCAATTTCTCTAAATTCATTGATAATGACCCTGGTGTCTAAGAAATTCATGGAGATAGGATCATAGGATAATGAAAAAGTTAGACCGGGTAAACACGAATTAAGGTCTCTATGAAAGTTAAGAAGTGTCTCTACGCCCCCTGTCCATATTAGAAAGACATCATCTATATATCGTCGCCAATAGATGACGTATGCAATGAAGTCCGAATGTGTATAGACATAGGCTGACTCAAAATTGTCCATAAAAATGTTGGCATAAGGGGGTGCCATGTTGGACCCCATGGCCGTACCCCTCATTTGTATAAAAAATTGATCTTCAAACATGAAAAAATTACGAGTCAAAACCAACGTGAGTAAGTCCTTACAAAATTTCTGCTGTTGATTGGAGAAATCGGTATGCTGGGATAAAAAGGACATAACTGATTCAATACCATCCTGGTGTCGTATATTGGTATATAGACTATTCACATCCATGGACACTAACAGACAATTTGTCGGTAATCCCCTTATATTACTAAGTGATGTCAAAAAGGCAGTCGTGTCTTTAAGATAAGACTTAATTTGTGGTATAAGGGGAGATAGGATCCTCTCGAGTGTGATGGCTAGTGGAGATAGCAGGGATTCCGTGGAAGCAACTATAGGGCGACCTGGAGGCCTCACTGGATCTTTATGAATCTTGGGGAGTGTATAAAATACTGGTATTACCGGATGTTGTTTTATTAAGAAATCCCCTAATTTAGTATCTATAGTGCCAATTTCGACATAGTGGGCCACCAAGTCCTTGATTTCTCTACTTATTTCAAAGGACGGATTGTTTGTAATAGGTTGGTATGTATCCAGATCCCGAAGTTGTGTTTTAATCTCCTGCATATAATAATCTCCTATTTTTTCTTAAATGTCGTTCTCAACATTATCGTATAATCAGGAGGAAGCATCGTCGATTATTTCTCAGATTACCACACCTGGGACTTTTTTGCATACTCCCACGGAGGAATTAAGGACCAGAGACTTTGAAAGAGATTTAAAACGCCTCACGGCTTTGGACCTTCATAGCATAACTTTAGCGGAATATCATCGGGTTCAACGTATACCCAGGGGCCTTAGGGTTCCCCTACGACCTACACTTTTCCAAGATAATAGTGAATACTGTGGTAATTTTGAGTCAATTCTTAATAAGTGCTCTATGGACTTAATGGTACTAATCATTGACTTTTTACAGAAAGAGATTATTGAATTGAAAAACAGAATTTCATCTACGGAGCAACAACTAAGGAGTACAGCTTCACCAGAGGACTTTAAAGGGCTGAAGGATAAAGTGGACAAAACCATTTCAGACTTGCGAGATAATCTGCAAATTAGGAAGCGTAATAAGTTTTTACGCGATACGGAAGACTATAAAAATAACCAAGTGTATAAATGGCAATTTTCCACCTACTCCAGAAATCGGAGACCTGCAAGACGGGACTACAGTCCGTTTTCCACCAGTTCCGAGAGCGATTTTGGTTCCTCACGCCCGTCTTTTTTAGAACAACGTACAGGCCGAGGCTACAGAGGAAAACGAGGAGGAGCCAGCGGACACGGATCAGAGCAGCGCAGAATGGCAACCAGGTCACAGGTACTGACTTTACCAATAACATTGTCTACAACATCTCGTCGCAGTGCCTCTCCCCCTCAGAAGTAGCTGTGTTACAGAAAGGACTGGGTTTCTGTCCGGTCCCCAGATTTAATTCCTTTCAATTGGATCAAGAACTCAATCGTTTTTTTAGGAATATTAGATTAAAGGCACATTTTTCTAATGATAAGACAGACGTTCCAGTTGCACTTGAGTCTTCATGTTGTAAATTTACTTTGACTTCTCTTAATTTACGAATTCCTAGTTCCTTTCAGCCCCCACGCTCTTACCATCCGGTAGAGACTTACATTGAACTAGTAAGAAATGACGTTAGGCGGGTCTTAGAATCCATGGGGAAGGGTGATTACCATGTGAGACATAACCTTACCATTGAGGAGAAGAGAGCTTTGTTGACACTAAAGGATAACAAACAGATTATAATTAAACCGGCGGACAAGGGGGGTTCAATAGTGGTCCTTGATCGGGATTATTATATGCAGGAGATTAAAACACAACTTCGGGATCTGGATACATACCAACCTATTACAAACAATCCGTCCTTTGAAATAAGTAGAGAAATCAAGGACTTGGTGGCCCACTATGTCGAAATTGGCACTATAGATACTAAATTAGGGGATTTCTTAATAAAACAACATCCGGTAATACCAGTATTTTATACACTCCCCAAGATTCATAAAGATCCAGTGAGGCCTCCAGGTCGCCCTATAGTTGCTTCCACGGAATCCCTGCTATCTCCACTAGCCATCACACTCGAGAGGATCCTATCTCCCCTTATACCACAAATTAAGTCTTATCTTAAAGACACGACTGCCTTTTTGACATCACTTAGTAATATAAGGGGATTACCGACAAATTGTCTGTTAGTGTCCATGGATGTGAATAGTCTATATACCAATATACGACACCAGGATGGTATTGAATCAGTTATGTCCTTTTTATCCCAGCATACCGATTTCTCCAATCAACAGCAGAAATTTTGTAAGGACTTACTCACGTTGGTTTTGACTCGTAATTTTTTCATGTTTGAAGATCAATTTTTTATACAAATGAGGGGTACGGCCATGGGGTCCAACATGGCACCCCCTTATGCCAACATTTTTATGGACAATTTTGAGTCAGCCTATGTCTATACACATTCGGACTTCATTGCATACGTCATCTATTGGCGACGATATATAGATGATGTCTTTCTAATATGGACAGGGGGCGTAGAGACACTTCTTAACTTTCATAGAGACCTTAATTCGTGTTTACCCGGTCTAACTTTTTCATTATCCTATGATCCTATCTCCATGAATTTCTTAGACACCAGGGTCATTATCAATGAATTTAGAGAAATTGAGACAGATCTTTTCGTGAAACCCACGGATAGGAACAGTCTCCTGAAATATGACAGTTGCCATCCCCATCACATAAAGAGAGCTCTCCCTAAATCACAGCACGATAGGGTGGACAGGATCGTTTCTAACCCAGAAGTTGGACACATTAGACATCGGGAAATGAATGAGAAATTTCGCGTTAGGGGGTACCCAGATCGTGTTCTTACATACAATAGAAATACTACCACATCGAACAGAATTTCCCATACACCTAGGATGGCTTTTGTCAGTACCTTTCATCCTCTAAATTATCTCTTTAACAAGTGTGTCCTTCAACATTGGGATATTTTGAAGAAAGCATATCCACAAGTCAAGGAATTTGAGTCACAACCGATAATGTGCAGTAAACGCTGCCCTAATATTAAGGACCAATTGGTTCGAGCGGATGTTGGCCCCAGTCACAGGGGACCAGCTCAAACGGTTCTGTCTACACCTCGCAATGGTACATTCCCCTGTCTAAGTTGCAATCAGTGCTCAAATGTGTTGAAGGGTGAGTCCTTTACACATCCACGTTCGGGGAAGAGATATCCTATTAAGGGGTTTTTCACTTGCAATTCATCTTACGTGGTCTATTTGATAAAGTGCCCTTGCGGTCTCGGATATGTTGGGGAGACTACCCAACATATCCGAGACCGAATTTCTAAACATAAATCTACCATCAGGTGTGGCAGGACCCTTCTACCCGTTCCTGCCCACTTTATACAAAATAAACACAATGTGGCCCAACTCAGGTTTCAGATTATCGACCATGTACCTGCTTCTAGGAGGGGAGGTGATAGGATCAAGAAATTAAAGGAACGGGAATCCTATTGGATTCACACGTTGCAGACTTTATCCCCATATGGCTTAAACAGAGAGTATGAGGTCTCTTATTAATTGGTATTTTATAGGTTATGGCTAGTGAAAGGAGCCAGTGGATGGATTATCCATCCTCGCTTTTCTATATCTCACCTCTCTATGGATACTCGACCTCCAGTATAGTTTACTTTATTTTATTTTCTTTTACATATTACATTGTATACGGCCTATCTTCTATAGTCCACTATGGTTTAATAGTCAAGAACTTTCCATGATGTAGTGTAAGCACATCATATATGAGTGTTGGTATAGGCATCTGTATGGTATTGTCACTACATTTGTAACTAATTATCCCCCTTTTTCCTGTTTTGTTACAGCCTTCGGGTGGAAATTAGAGTCCGGATCGGGTCTCTACTGCGCAGACGCGCACCCTCGGCTTTCTTCGGCTGTTCGGGTTTTCTCGTCGCACGGCCGTCACTTGCACTCTCACCCGGAAGTATTTTTACTAGCGCGCGCACGGGCACAGCATAAAATGCCGGCCGCACATTAGACACACAATGCCTGCAGTAAAGCGGTTTCCCCCCTTCGGGTGTCAGCATTTATATGGCGTCTCCACAAGACTAAGGTAATGGACCTGATTATCAAAAATGCGGCGGATTATAATATATTGCATTGAAGGTATTTGCACCTAACACGCAATCTGTTCCCATAGTGGGTCTTCTTATCCGGCTTCCTTTTGGGTTCCTTCTTATGAGTGCAAGTATGCGGACTGTGTCCATTTCATTTTTCTTTATCATTTATATTGTATTTCCTCAGAATTTGCATATTATATTACTTTATATAAGGGGTTTATAATTGGTTTCTTTGCCATGAGAATAGACACAGATGGATGTCTTAATATTATCGTATATAGCCACACTTTAATACAGGTTCACATGGACAGCGATTTCTACCTAGTTTTTGCTCCGCATGATGACTGGTTGAACCAGTTTACAGATAAATTACCTTAAAAACAAAATTGTTACATGATGCTTCTCCCTAGTGTGTATATAATATGAGATTACTGTCCTTTGACATTCAAAAGGTTAAAAAGGTGAATTTTGTGAAACTAACAAAACAAGGGGAGCATGTTGTATTATTCTGTATGATCTATGTTATGTTCACTTTTACTATTCTCACACATATGTTTTACATGTATTGCAGAGGGACCTTAGTTCTCTTGAGAAAGGCTTAATAGCCGAAACGTTGAGACACAAGGATATTGAGACGCTAAACATTTACTACCTCATACGGATTGTGATAATAACAATTTGGGAGATTCCTTCTGCTGTATTAATTATGAATGATTTAATGATTTCTTCTTTTTTGGAAATTCACTATATTCTTTTTACAAATAAAAGTGATTGAAGCATGAGAAATTGCTCTATTTTTGAGTAGTGTGCCGGAGTTTTTATAAAAGTACGCTACCAAATACGACCTGGGTAAGTCTGAAATAGTTCAAAAAAGGACCTATATGCTTGCCATAAGAAAAAGTCTCAGAGGGAACAACGCCCTCTATACATAATAAGCATACATGTCCCAATATAACTAGTATCATGTGACCAGTAAGAACTTACCCATTATAGATCGCGGTCTGTGTGTTGCCTTCCCACGACCCCTGACGCGCGTTTCGCACAATGGCTTTTTCAAAGGGGAGGTGACAAGGGTGTCTTGCTACAACTGCACCTTTTATAGGAAGTCGGATATCAAGTTTAAATTAAGCTACATTTCTACTTCCAACTGTCGATGGGACATGATGCGAGAGATCTTGGAAAAGCATTGGTCGATACTACGTAGCGACAATGTTTTGGCTGCTCATCTATCAGAGTCTCCACAGATGACACAGAGAAGGAGCAAAAATCTGAGAGACCATTTAGTAAGCAGCCACTACGTGGCGAAACAAGTAACCATTTTCAATCAGGGAAGTAAAAGATTGGGATGTTTCCCGTGCGGATCGTGCGTGGCATGCCCCAATATAAAAAGGTGTGGGACCTTTAAATCTTCTGATGGGAGCAGGGAATATAAAATCAGGGAATATATTTCCTGTAAGACATCTTATGTGATATATTATGCCATCTGTCTCTGCTCCCTAATATACGTGGGCCTCACCTCAAGAGAACTCAGGGTGAGGACCCGGGAACATGTCCGCGAAATTAAAGCGGCCAAAGAAGTGTCTGATATTTCAATTTTGAAGACCCTGCCCAGGCTCTTCAGGGAACACCATGGATGTGACCCCAGGGGGCTGGAAGTAAGGGGTATCGACTGCGTCCATGGAGGTATCAGGGGCGGTAATTTGAAAAAAATCCTCGCCCAACGCGAATGTAGGTGGATCACTATTCTCGACACAATATCACCAAAGGGTCTAAACAAGAAGATTACATTTGTCCCTTTCTTATGAACCACACACTTTCTGATACTTTAGGTGTCATCTTTTGTCATTTCTTGTCTCTCCACCCCCGGGGTCTTGTCCCTATGGTTTGCTCTGTGTATATTTGGATAAGTTATAGTTATAAAATCTATATATCCTGGAGCCCTGCATGTATTTTAACTATGTGTGTCTTTCGTCATTTTAATCATTTTTTATTTATGTATATTTCTTGTAGCATGTTTTTCCACATGTGATATGCAAATTTCTGCACCAGTCCTTTGGAGTTGGATATCAGGATCGTTCCGTAATACAGAAGAACACAATCTACTGACACCTGCACTGAGCACTTTGCTGGGATTTGAACTGGATGAAGGAGGAACCCTTAGGGGGACTTTTTCTACATATATATTCTATATTTTCACCATTTATGTTGTATTTATTATTTTTTGATTTTGTGTTTTTACACGTTTATGTTTTTGTTGGTACACTTTATTGACATATATTATTCATGGAATTTTTTGGTATTTATCATTATTCTCCAGATCTGATATCTGGATATATGGTTTATTTGGTGACCAGAAAAATGCACACAGGAAAATTGCACACAGGAAAATTGCCCACATGAAAAATGCACACAGGAAAAATGCACACAGGAAAATTCCCCACACGGAAAATTCCCCACACGGAAAATTCCCCACATGGAAAATTCCCCACACGGAAAATTCCCCACACGGAAAATTGTAAATTACAGCATCACAAAAGTTTCAGATCTATGATATTTCAGGTGCAAGGTGAGGATGTTCACATAATATGTGATCAACTTGTGATTTACAGTTGACCTAGTGCAAAACTGCAAAAATGATGATCTGTGGTTTGCAGCAGTCTGTCATTCTCAGCAATAGATAGATCTAGTCTGCTCTCATCTCTCACTGATTCTGCCTTACTCCTCCCACCAGCCCAAAACAGCAGCACATGCAGAACCAGCAGCAGTGTGATCCAGAGGAGCCATCACTGCTATCAGTACCCACAAAAGAATCACTGCTGCTGGCAGAGATATTTGGTCCTGGAAGCCCAGAAGGCACCGCAGAAAGGTGAGATTCTGTCACTTGTACCACTTTGTGTTCTTGCTGAGAATGTATGATGTGCTTTTGCAGTGGAGTCCGATGGGCCCCAGTGCGAAATTTGGCCCTTCGCCCCCCCCCCCCCACACACACGTTGGTCAGATGTATGGGCCCCTGTAGTGTTCTAAATTCTATAAACACGTATGAATTGCCCCCCTCCCCCTTCATTATGTAGTAATGTCCCCCATACTGGTACTTATGCCCATCATCCTGGTGAATATGTCTGCATCCTGGTATATATGTCCTAATGCTGGTGATTTACAGTACAATGTAAATCAATGTGAAAAAAAAAAGCTGTGCACATGGTGCAGAAAAATCTGCGCAGAAATGCTGCAGATTTCAAAGAAGTGCATGTCACTTCTTTTGTGCGTTTCTGCAGCGTTTCTGCACCCCGTCCATTAATAGAAATCTGCAGTGGTAAAATCTGCACAAAAAAACGCATAAAAAACGCACTAAAAACGCATAAAAAACGCACCTGTGGATTCTGCCAGGAGATGCAGATTTAGTGCAGAAAATTCTGCACCACATTTCCTACGTGTGCACATAGCCTAGGATTGGGGACCACGTAAACCAGGATAGGGACATATATACCAGAAAGGGGGCATAAATACCAGGATGGAGATCATGTGGACCATACATACTACCGTGTTTCCCCGATAGTAAGACAGCGTCCTACATTCTTTTACCACTCAAAAGTCCCACTATGTCTTACTTTCGGGGGGGTGTCTTACATTGGAAAAAAAACCTGTGTGGTCGCTGGAGAGCTGTCACACAGACAGCTCTCCAGCAACCAACTATGCGAAGTCCCCTGGTAACCAGGGTAAACATCGGGTTACTAAGCGCAGGGCCGCGCTTAGTAACCCGATGTTTACCCTGGTTACCAGTGTAAATGTAAAAAAAAAAAAAAAAGTGAGGTGTCATATCTTGTTTTTTCCAGAGGTGATTTTGGAGTTTTGGGGCTGTCGGGACAGAATACAGTGGCTCTTCCTTTGCCTTTTGGTGTTTTTAATCCTTCAGAAAGATACTGTTGACTTCCATCTCCGAGGGCGCCCCAGTGCAGGCTGCAGTAGGCCGGCTCTGGCGGCGGGTCCATGCGGGGTGGAGTAGATGAAGCTGGCCGCTGCTTGCTGCTCCGGAGCGCACAGTCTGTGCGGGGGATGGTGCACCGGGCCGGGGGAGGACAGGACGTGCAGGTATCCGCCGCCTCCTGCGCCAACCACAGCGCCGCCCCCGGCCACAAACCCCAAGGAGGAGAGCGGAGAAGGCGGTGGCTCTGTACTATGAGAAAGGGAAGCCACCTCGGGCACGACCAGCTGCTGCTCCCCGACAAATGCTCCAGCTTCTCCGGGGGGTTTGTGGCCGGGGGCGGCGCTGTGGTTGGCGCAGGAGGCGGCGGATACCTGCACGTCCTGTCCTCCCCCAGCCCGGTGCACCATCCCCCGCACGGACTGTGCGCTCCGGAGCAGCAAGCAGCGGCCAGCTTCATCTACTCCACCCCGCATGGACCCGCCGCCAGAGCCGGCCTACTGCAGCCTGCACTGGGGCGCCCTCGGAGATGGAAGTCAACAGTATCTTTCTGAAGGATTAAAAACACCAAAAGGCAAAGGAAGAGCCACTGTATTCTGTCCCGACAGCCCCAAAACTCCAAAATCACCTCTGGAAAAAACAAGATATGACACCTCACTTTTTTTTTTTTTTTTTTTAAACATTTACACTGGTAACCAGGGTAAACATCGGGTTACTAAGCGCGGCCCTGCGCTTAGTAACCCGATGTTTACCCTGGTTACCAGGGGACTTCGCATAGTTGGTTGCTGGAGAGCTGTCTGTGTGACAGCTCTCCAGCGACCACACAGGTTTTTTTTCCAATGTAAGACACCCCCCCGAAAGTAAGACATAGTGGGACTTTTGAGTGGTAAAAGAATGTAGGACGCTGTCTTACTATCGGGGAAACACGGTAGTATGTATGGTCCACATGATCTCCATCCTGGTATTTATGCCCCCTTTCTGGTATATATGTCCCTATCCTGGTTTACGTGGTCCCCAATCCTAGGCTATGTGCACACGTAGGAAATGTGGTGCAGAATTTTCTGCACTAAATCTGCATCTCCTGGCAGAATCCACAGGTGCGTTTTTTATGCGTTTTTAGTGCGTTTTTTATGCGTTTTTTTGTGCAGATTTTACCACTGCAGATTTCTATTAATGGACGGGGTGCAGAAACGCTGCAGAAACGCACAAAAGAAGTGACATGCACGTCTTTGAAATCTGCAGCATTTCTGCGCAGATTTTTCTGCACCATGTGCACAGCTTTTTTTTTTCACATTGATTTACATTGTACTGTAAATCACCAGCATTAGGACATATATACCAGGATGCAGACATATTCACCAGGATGATGGGCATAAGTACCAGTATGGGGGACATTACTACATACTGAAGGGGGAGGGGGGCAATTCATACGTGTTTATAGAATTTAGAACACTACAGGGGCCCATACATCTGACCAATGTGTGTGTGTGTGGGGGGGGGCGAAGGGCCAAATTTCGCACTGGGGCCCATCGGACTCCACTGCAAAAGCACATCATACATTCTCATCAAGAACACAAAGTGGTACAAGTGACAGAATCTCACCTTTCTGCGGTGCCTTCTGGGCTTCCAGGACCAAATATCTCTGCCAGCAGCAGTGATTCTTTTGTGGGTACTGATAGCAGTGATGGCTCCTCTGGATCACACTGCTGCTGGTTCTGCATGTGCTGCTGTTTTGGGCTGGTGGGAGGAGTAAGGCAGAATCAGTGAGAGAAGAGAGCAGACTAGATCTATCTAGTGCTGAGAATGACAGACTGCTGCAACAGACTGCTGCAAACCACAGATCATCATTTTTGCAGTTTTGCACTAGGTCAACTGTAAATCACAAGTTGATCACATATTATGTGAACATCCTCACCTTGCACCTGAAATATCATAGATCTGAAACTTTTGTGATGCTGCAATTGACAATTTTCCATGTGGGGAATTTTCCGTGTGGGGAATTTTCCATGTGGGGAATTTTCCGTGTGGGGAATTTTCCATGTGGGGAATTTTCCGTGTGGGGAATTTTCCGTGTGGGGAATTTTCCTGTGGGCATTTTTCATGTGGGCAATTTTCCTGTGTGCAATTTTCCTGTGTGCATTTTTCAGGGAACCGGTTTATTTCACACATGGTGTTACATTATAGTCACTTATGCACTTTGATATACATATGTACGTGTGTGTCGAATGCAGTGATCCACGCATTTTTGACACATACAGTGGGGCAAAAAAGTATTTAGTCAGTCAGCAATAGTGCAAGTTCCACCACTTAAAAAGATGAGAGGCGTCTGTAATTTACATCATAGGTAGACCTCAACTATGGGAGACAAACTGAGAAATAAAAATCCAGAAAATCACATTGTCTGTTTTTTTATCATTTTATTTGCATATTATGGTGGAAAATAAGTATTTGGTCAGAAACAAACAATCAAGATTTCTGGCTCTCACAGACCTGTAACTTCTTCTTTAAGAGTCTCCTCTTTCCTCCACTCATTACCTGTAGTAATGGCACCTGTTTAAACTTGTTATCAGTATAAAAAGACACCTGTGCACACCCTCAAACAGTCTGACTCCAAACTCAACTATGGTGAAGACCAAAGAGCTGTCAAAGGACACCAGAAACAAAATTGTAGCCCTGCACCAGGCTGGGAAGACTGAATCTGCAATAGCCAACCAGCTTGGAGTGAAGAAATCAACAGTGGGAGCAATAATTAGAAAATGGAAGACATTCAAGACCACTGATAATCTCCCTCGATCTGGGGCTCCACGCAAAATCCCACCCCGTGGGGTCAGAATGATCACAAGAACGGTGAGCAAAAATCCCAGAACCACGCGGGGGGACCTAGTGAATGAACTGCAGAGAGCTGGGACCAATGTAACAAGGCCTACCATAAGTAACACACTACGCCACCATGGACTCAGATCCTGCAGTGCCAGACGTGTCCCACTGCTTAAGCCAGTACATGTCCGGGCCCGTCTGAAGTTTGCTAGAGAGCATTTGGATGATCCAGAGGAGTTTCGGGAGAATGTCCTATGGTCTGATGAAACCAAACTGGAACTGTTTGGTAGAAACACAACTTGTCGTGTTTGGAGGAAAAAGAATACTGAGTTGCATCCATCAAACACCATAACTACTGTAAAGCATGGTGGTGGAAACATCATGCTTTGGGGCTGTTTCTCTGCAAAGGGGCCAGGACGACTGATCCGGGTACATGAAAGAATGAATGGGGCCATGTATCGTGAGATTTTGAGTGCAAACCTCCTTCCATCAGCAAGGGCATTGAAGATGAAACGTGGCTGGGTCTTTCAACATGACAATGATCCAAAGCACACCACCAGGGCAACGAAGGAGTGGCTTCGTAAGAAGCATTTCAAGGTCCTGGAGTGGCCTAGCCAGTCTCCAGATCTCAACCCTATAGAAAACCTTTGGAGGGAGTTGAAAGTCCGTGTTGCCAAGCGAAAAGCCAAAAACATCACTGCTCTAGAGGAGATCTGCATGGAGGAATGGGCCAACATACCAACAACAGTGTGTGGCAACCTTGTGAAGACTTACAGAAAACGTTTGACCTCTGTCATTGCCAACAAAGGATATATTACAAAGTATTGAGATGAAATTTTGTTTCTGACCAAATACTTATTTTCCACCATAAAATGCAAATAAAATGATAAAAAAAACAGACAATGTGATTTTCTGGATTTTTTTTTCTCAGCTTGTCTCCCATAGTTGAGGTCTACCTATGATGTAAATTACAGACGCCTCTCATCTTTTTAAGTGGTGGAACTTGCACTATTGCTGACTGACTAAATACTTTTTTGCCCCACTGTATGTATTTGTTTTTGTAAACATATCTCTTTGTTATAATCATTATGGTTTTATATGGGGAAAAAAACTTTTTGATATTTTCCACTCTGTTCTAGATTTTATATCTAGACATTTGATTTATTTTACACGGGGTTTTATGTTATGGTTACTCATAGTTACTCCTGTTTGGATCAGGTATTTTAAATGCTACACGTATTGATTGCTTATGGCTTGATCCTTGTTTTTTAATGTATATGGTGTTTTAAATATATATATCTGGTATTATTATATTCTCACGCAGATCTCTGTGTGGGTGTCTTTAGGGTTTACATCCTGGCATACGGACATATACTCTAAAACCTAATTTAGGTATATGGAGTATTGGTTATGTATAGGCACGGGATTGTGATGGTAATTAATTCTTTACATCCCGTTGGTTATATCACTCTATGTGCGCACGTGCATATTTACCCGAATTTCCATGGCAACATAGCTGTGGATCTGGAGATACGAGATGCCCGTTACACGCAGGCGCACTAGGACACATACATTTCCGGGCCAGGTAGTATAGACTTCCGGGAACATCGGCACAAGCAGTGCGCATGCGCAATTCTACTCACCTGACATTGTTTAATCTCCACGGCGTCCATGTGTTGTGCGGCGCGGATGTATATTGGTACCATAGGCGGTTTTCCGCCCACACACACGCCGCACAATGACGCCAATCGAGATTGCACTATTTTATGTGCGGGGCTTAGATGCACATGCGCCAATTAAACTTGATATCCGACTTCCTATAAAAGGTGCAGTTGTAGCAAGACACCCTTGTCACCTCCCCTTTGAAAAAGCCATCGTGCGAAACGCGCGTCAGGGGTCGTGGGAAGGCAACACACAGACCGCGATCTATAATGGGTAAGTTCTTACTGGTCACATGATACTAGTTATATTGGGACATGTATGCTTATTATGTATAGAGGGCGTTGTTCCCTCTGAGACTTTTTCTTATGGCAAGCATATAGGTCCTTTTTTGAACTATTTCAGACTTACCCAGG